>NW_027112570.1:53782-63314 GCF_000696795.3 Halyomorpha halys
TATATGTATGTAATTTTATTTCCATAGTGACAATGTCTTAATCGGGGAAACGGATGGTCGATTGTTTACTGGTATTCTAGTAACTAAAGACTGAATGTTTTGGATCTTTCGATCTACTCTTGCAATTAATTTTTGTCTAGTCTTGAGTTTTTTGTGATCCTTGAAAAAACAAAAAAAATCGAAGGTCTATTAAGTTATTTTAGTATAAATGTATATACAAGAAGCATACTTTATCGTCTAGGTTTTCTTTGGCCTGAATTTGTAACCTTCATGCCGGAAGAGTGTTGTTCTAGGTTACCCACTTTGATAATCAGTTGAGTAGCTTTCAGAGGGTACCTTTATCATATGTCATGGTTGTTCGTAAACTTGTGGCACTAGGTTATCATTCCGCTGATTCATTTTCAATTAGTAGTAAGTCTATTAAATGAAAATCAAAGTGACATATAATATGTCGTATTAACATATTTTATCTTTGTTAATTTAGATGAAAAGCATTTTAAAACAGTCGTTTTATGGTTAGAAGACCAAGTAATTAGGCACTATAAAATCGAAGACCGTGAGAGCCTTAGAGATTTAGATTCACCTAATTGGAATAATGCTTTTATACAGTACTGTAAGGATTTGGAATGCCCTCTTCCTGTTGCTTCGCCTAATGAATGTTTAGAATGGATTGCCGGTCTTGCTGTGAGACTTGAATATTCTGATAATAGTAAGTTTTGAACGTTTTAATAAACGTTTAAATTATTAGTATTGTTGACTTTTTATTTTTATTACAAAATTGGCTGATACCTAGTTAGTCTACAATTAATAAATATCTTTAATGCAGTTGACTCCTAAAACTATTCATCCTTTTCTCCTTCTGAGTTATTAAAACTGTGCCTGAATTCTGGAAAACAAAATTGGATCAGAGTTTTGTCAAATTTAAACAAATAAAAAATAAAATTCTACAAAAACCCAGGCCATTGCAATAGATTGTAGTTCCCTCCTTAGATTCAATCCAAACTTTCCTGCTTTAATCCTAAAGATGACTTTGTCACTTTCAGCTCTTTTGTAATAACTACTGTGCGAACACTTTCCTAGAAACCTCATATCACCCAAATTTTATATTGGTCAATAGGTACCCTTATGGTATTCTATTGTGACGTTCTTCACAGTCTACAGTTAACTTCTGTATATCTTTCCTCATTTTCTCCATATTGATTATGGATTTGTGGTATATAGTGGCCCCTTGAATGTACTTAAGGCAGAATGAGGTGAATCATGAATTGCTTTTTAAGGTGCATTTTTAGCGCCTCTTCGAGGGATAATAAAGGTATTCATACTGATGAATATGTGAATGTGCCTTTCTTGTCTGCTGCGTTGTTATAACAGACTGATATGTAGGAAGTTATTCCTTATTGTCTACCATTCAGTTTTTGTCCATCCTTAGTGACAGTTGTGATTTTTTTTTCAATGATTATTTTTTACTCAGAAGAATTTTGCTTGTTCATGATTTTTTTTTATCAGTAGTGATTGTGTGTATACTTGTTGATTTTTTTAATTAATATTAGCCATGTTTTACATAAGTGGTTCCCTACCTTTTTTTTTGCAGCAGTACCCTTTTGGTAGAAGTAGGTAAATGGCGGAACCCCTTTATTATCATTTTATACAAATAGACTAAAAAAACATGTTTTCAGCAAATGCTAAGATAGTTTGGATACCTACATAAAATGCACAAAATTGAAGAAAATCAGAGGTGGCTTTGTCAACTCGACACAAAACTGTTGAGTTGACTTGAAATGACTCATTCCTAAATTATTTTACAGAACCCCGAGAAGAGGCTGGCGTAATTCCAGTGTTC
The DNA here is from genome assembly GCF_000696795.3 of Halyomorpha halys. Classification (NCBI taxonomy): domain Eukaryota; kingdom Metazoa; phylum Arthropoda; class Insecta; order Hemiptera; family Pentatomidae; genus Halyomorpha; species Halyomorpha halys. The sequence continues at coordinate 55,623 of NW_027112570.1, forward strand.
TGCAGAACATCCAGGGTTCTAGAGTGCTTTGTTCCAACATGGATTCGATTACCACATGAGACAGTCAATATTTATTTTGCTGTGGCCCTGACAAATGAATTCTGCATACTTTTTCTGGGGCTGCATAGTTCCCCCCAAAAAAAAAAGAAATGTATGGTTCCACTTAAAAGTTGTTTTGACTTTTCTATACTAAATATCATGATAATTGAAGTTGTATTATTGAAGATTAGTTAATCCTCGATCAAGGTATCTCCCTATCCCATGATCAAATTATAACATGGCTTTTAACTTTTGTGATTTATGATGGTAATCATTTTTACAAGAATCCAAATTTTCAGTTTATTGGGCTTTTGGTTTGTGGGAAATGTAAATCCTAAATTTTTCAAGGTTGAAGATCTCCTGATTTTCTGGTTTGAGAAGTATCATTAGGGCAGGGAAAAAAAAAGTCAACTCTAAAATAATAGACCAAATACTGCTCACCATTTTTGCTTGAACTTATAATTTCCTTTTTTTTTTTTTTTGACATAGCTGTTCAAACTATATAAACTATTTGAGTTTGTACTTTGTCCTAATATTTGATTTATTTTGGTCAATATGGTAACAAGTTCATTGGAATCTTATTTTATGTAACAAATTGATAGTATCATTTTATTATCATTATTATTATTTAGGGGTGTTATTACTCATTTTTGGCTAATTATTATTTTGTTATTAGCTCATGTTATTTCAGTTTTGTTTTATTCTAGAGGAGAAATACAAGAACCAAACATCCGAAACTATGAAAAACCAAAAAAATACAACACCAGTTGTGAAATCTTCAAATCCTCTCGATAATTTAGACTGTAAGTTACAAATATGTTCAATGTTCTTTTCATATATACATATTTTCTTTTAAATTAATTTGATTAGTATATAATTAAACTAATTGTTTTTGTATTTTTTTTTTCAAAAATATTACTTCTCTCTGGTTTTTAATTTTTTAATAATTTAATTATAATAACTGTTAGCTAGTGATCATCAATTTTAATTTTATCATTTTTTTATTTAACGTTATTTGCTACCATATTAAATAAAATAGTCATTTCAAGGTGTATAGTGTAAAAAACACTTCCTTGACCCCTCCCTCACTGGAGTTACTGTGTCGACCTGAATAACATCTTCGGTTTTTATTGGTTCTACCATTGTGCTTGGTACTCAAAAGTTATAGTCTTAGTTACGTGGGGCATTAAATATCTGCTTATGGTACTATTGTACCAGTATGCAGATATTTAATCCATTGGTATTTTTTCAACTGTGATGAGACTAATCAAATTAGGAATGTATTAAATTAAAATGTAAGCCTTTTTTATCTTTGTAATGGTTTTTAAAGTAAAATATAAAAGTTATTTTCAAGAAAAATATAAGGTATACTTCTTAACTAAAAATGTTCTTTATTTGACTTCTTTTATATAATAAAAAAAAATTGAGGAATACATTTTTTATTTTTCCTGTCTCATTCCACCTTTACTCTCCCTTGCCATATAAAGTGTTTTGAACATTATGAAAATTAAAGGCCATTTAAACATTTGTCCCAATTGAAAATGTGTACCATTTAGGTTGTTTAAAAAAAATCAGGGCAGATTCAATGTAATTGCTAAACTTATTATTATTATGTAATTCACATTAGATCCTCAAAATCATTTTTTAAAAAATATTGAGACAGACTCTCATTACTGTCCAGCAAATGGGGATTGAAAATCGTAATATGTGATTTTTGGGACACAATTACTCTAGTCCATAATACTGCCAAAATTACTGGATTGTGTTGTCTATTAATAAATTATTTTGAATAAGCAGATTACTTTACTTTTTATCAATCAATAAGGTTCTGTCAGTCAACTAATAAATTTCTGTAATTCTAATTTATTTCTTTTTAAATTTTGTAGTTCAAAGTTCAGAGTTTAAAAGCGGTGTTGAAGAACTAGCGAAGCTGTTGAAAGTTACACAGCATCCTGATCATTTGGTGACTCTTGAAGCAATTTGTAATTTGATTACTCAGTCCCTTGATAAGAATTCTGTAAATGAAGCAAAACCACAGGTGAAATGAAACACTCATAAATAGTAGAGGTTAACATTATTGAAATGTGTACTATTTCTTTATTTTTTATACTCATGTTTATTCATTTTAATTTAAGATATATTTACTTCAAATTTAATTATTCTTTAAAAAAACCTAATTTTAATCAACAAAGTTGCTATATTTCCTCTTAATATAAATGGACAGACTGAGACCAGGGCTTAAATATTTAGAATAAATGAGAAATCTTTTAAGAAAACTCATCATTCAACATCTCATAACGAAGTGGACTGATTATTTATTCATTGGAATAATTACTGTCAGAATTATAGGGTAGGGTTATTTAGTCCTGCATTTAATTATTTCATCAATAACTATTCTTTCAATATGTGTGTATAAATGAAAACAACTAGCACCTATTCATTTATCAACATTTGTACTTTTTAATATCAAGATTGAATCAATCAATCCATTGATCAAGGGATTGCCTTGATTCTAAAAGATATATATATAAAATTGACGACAAGAAAAAATATATAATGAAGATTTTGAAAAGCTGGGATTTAACCTCTAATTATTCAATCAATATTAAACAACAAAAGAAATGGCTCACTTTTATTGGGTTGTAAAATAAGTTCGTAGCGTTTTTTACTGGTGATTCAATAAAAAACTACAGATTCTTTTAAATATTTGTAATCAATTATATATGACCCATTTTGATCTATTACATGTTGCTATCTTTCAGGTAATTTTTTAATTCCTTCCTCCCAGAACTTCTCTATGTGCATTTTGCAGTCCTTGAGCGAATTAAAGTGATTCCCGTTAGGAGAGTTTTGAAGGGCCCGAAATAAGTGAAGATCTGTGGGGCAAGGTCTGGTGAATAGGGTTGGGGATCACATCCCAACCAAACTCCAATAATTTCTGCCGGGTCTGCAAAGACATGTAAGGACGGGCGTTATCATGATGGAAAACTATGCCTTAGCGATTATGAGACACTTACGTGAGATATTTTAAGCGTTTCTGCAATATCCCGTGTCATAGAGTGAGGGTGTCTGTGAGACCAATGTTTGAATTTGGTCATCATCAACAGTTGAAGGATGACCCGAGTGCTTTGCGTCTTCCAAGTCAAAGTTTCCTGTTCTGAACTGAGAAAACCACTTACGGACGGTGCTTTCTCCTAAGACATCATCGCCATACATACTGCAAATTTTGTTAACCGTCTGTGCACCAGATTTTCCTTTTCGGAAATAAAAAATCATTAAATGACGAACATTTTTTTTTCTTCCATTTTGAGCAAGCAAAATACCATTTAAAGATAAGGAATCTCGGTTGAAACTGATGCATAAAAGCACCTTAACTAATCCTTTTTTAGAATATGTAAAAATTATTACCAAGTAAACACAATTTTATAAACACAGAGAGGATTAAATTGAAATATTGAAAAACACTACAAACTTATTTTACAACCCAATAGTTTGCGTATTTTCTTACTTACTTATTTAGTTAGTAATATCTTGAGAAGTTTGGCCAACCACTCTTTTCAGTTAATACTTTTAACTCTTTTACATTAATCATTCATTACTTTTACGGAAGCAAAAGCTTTTTCATAATGTTATGAGAAACAACTGTAAGTTGTCTGTAAGACTTATTTGTTTAAAAAAAAAATAATAATAAAAAATAAGAGAACTGAAAAACATATAAAATCGATTAAAAATAGTTTGTCATTAAAAATGGCTTGTCATTACTTAAAAGCAAAAACAATGGTGAGAGAAAGAATAAGTTGAGGGGTGACGAGCTTTAGATATTATTGTAATTTTAAGATTTGAGAATAAGTTTTTTTTTCTGTTTTTGTGATTGAGCGGATGAATATAAGTGATGAATATCAGTAGATTGACAAAGCAGTATTTTGTTGTCTTTGGAGAAAGTGACTAGGATGGAAGTATTTTCAAAAGGATGGGTTGACGAGTTTAGATTTTATAAGATTTCAGTTGGATATAGAATATTGCATGTTGGGTGATGCGATTCCTCAGGAAGTTTTTAGTCTCATCTATATATGAGGAATTATAGTTAGGAATGGAACAGGATTAAATTAAAAAGAATGAATTTTTATTTCTATTTTGTGCTATTTAGTAACTACTTATTTTAAAATTTTATGCTTTATATTAATAATCATTCTTTTTTAGGGTGTCCCTTTCCCTATTATGGAAATGGATTTAGGATTTGATCTTGGTGATTATGTGTTGAATAGAGCTGCAAAAATTCTCAGATTGCTGTATATACATGACCTAAGGAACTTGCAAACGAAGATTAATGAAGCCATTGTTGCTGTACAATCTATAACAGCTAATCCCAAAACAGATACTAAGTTGGGAAAGGTTGGATATTAATTGTGAAATTTGTATTACTAATAATTTTTTCTTTTTTTTTTTATTTAATAAACTTTTTTATTATTGAAGTGATATAATTTGTTACTTACCCTATTTTCAAATATTATGTTGATATGTATAATTTTAGTTAGTTAATAATATTTTAGAGCATATATTTACTTGTTACACAATTTTTACAAAACAAATTTTAAAGATAATAACTTTTTTTATTGTGTGGTATGAAATTCTGTCATATAAATTAAGACAATAGTAATAGAGCTAAGATAACTCATTCAAACCCTATTTATAAGGATATATAAATTAAATGATAAAAAAATAATATATCTAAGCTAAATTGGCTTTAATTTCAGATTATAAAGTTTTTAGAATATGGTTACTGAAAGATAGTACTTTTACATGCATAGATAGTTGACATTAATACCAACTATCGAGCAAATACGCAAATCCTGATTGTCCATAAGCGAATTTCAATTCACAGGATGTTAATGGTTCTAATAGTTGTCAGTATCACAGTCACCAAGGAACCTCCGATTAGCTCATTTACTATTCTCCATTACACATAGTGGTTGCTTAATGTGTTGGAGCAGCACCTCAAACCTTTAAAGCCAGAAGTAGTGCTGGTTTGAATCCAGCCTTAATTTTTTCTTTCACTTCATGGGAAATCCACAAAATGGATCAGGGTATTCTCATTCTGGCTAGAAAGTATTCGTAACCTGTAGAAAAACCAATCTCTGCTGCCCTAGCCAGAGTACAGAAGTACTTAATTTCAACCAAGAACAGATGGTATTCAATAAAATAATCAGATATCTGCCTTTTACTAGGGTCTGGAAAGTTTCCGACATAACCAAAATACAAGACATTTTTTTGTTTATTTTTCAACATTCTCCTTGTAACTCTACTGAGTTTTCCTTTTTGAAAATAGTCGATTAAAATACCGCCATTGCTATCCCCAAAAACAGTTGCCATCACTTCCCCAGCCGAGAAAACAGTTTTAGGGGTTTTTTGGACTGTATTTTTGTTTCGGGCGTATAATGGTGTATCCTGTAAGTTCCATCTACAGTAATTAATCGGCGCCAACAGAGCGTTCGAAATGTTCATACGAACACATTTTTGGTCTAACGTAAGCAAACGCGACACCCAACGTGCGGACAGCTTTCCTATATCTAAATGTTGATTTAATATGTAACAAACACGTTCTTTTGACATTTTCATAACCTCTGCTATCTGTCTCACTTTAATTCGGCGGTCGTCTTTCACCATTTGATGAACTTTGACCATGTTTTCGTCGGTAGTTGCAGTTTTTGACGTCCTGAACGTTCATCGTCTCCCAAGCTCTTAGGGTCACGTTTAAATTCAGCTGCCCAAAATTTCACTGTAAATGATGGTGCAGAGTCCCCATACACAGAATCCAACTCATCTTTGATTTGTGTAGGCGTATTGCCTACAACAAAACAAATATATACTCCATACTCGATTTTGTTCATTTTCACAAAAACACTCACATCAACTCACTCAAACGACTGTTAAGAAGCCTCTACATGCCAAGCCATTGCGAAATCAGACATGCGCGAGCATGTGGATGGGTGGCTTGTACGAGTTGGCGTAAGCTCGTTGCCGATCCGTCGAGAGTCGGTTTTTTGGACACAGATTAAAGGGGTTCGTGAGAGCGCTCGTGTACCATCTCCACCATTGTTCTTTGTCTAGTTGCAACTGAGAGCTGTTTGGAGGTGAAAGGTGTTTGTTGTTACTGTTTTTAATAATTTTCATATTTAATCTTATTTATTTATATTTCATTTCCTTTTTTTGTAATAAAAATAAGATAATCCCAGTGCAATTTCTGAAACCACTTGTACGTTCGCCATGCTTGCCTCTCTGAATAACACTGACATGTGGATGGTCCGCTCTTTGTTTACCGAGCATTTGTACAAGCCTCTGATTCGTGGCGAGTGGCTAGCATGTAGATCCGCCTTTACATAAACACTGCGCGTCCAAAATGGCTGAAACTTTGGTGGGTAACTGTCAACAGACGAACAACGAAATTCACTTTATTTACGAGTTACACTGCTTTTATTTACTTGATTGATAGATGAGTGCTACCATCTTCACGTTGTGGTCGGAAGCTTTTCAGACCACCACATTACTATATATTATATAAAAGGTTTTTGAGCCTTCTTGAAATTCTTTTACTAGTACCTTTTATGAGCGTGTTAACAAGTTTAAATAAAACTAAACATACAAAAACAATGATCATAAATGCAAATTTTATAAAACATTCATTGGATGCTGGTCAAGTTACAAGAAGTATTCCTCTTTTTTCCCTCTCTTCATACTAAGACATTTATAAATAACACAACTGTTATCAACAGTTGAACAATGGTTATGATTTGACACATTTTCATGACTCGTGGGCACTTCGTAAATCCACGATGTTGTTTTTTAAAAGTAATTATAAGTATTATATATGCATTAATAACCAATGTGTTTTATTTCTAATTGTTTTTAAGGCAATTGTAATTTTTAAAAGAACACAACCATTTTCCTATTTAGTAATTTTCGAGATTTGCACATCCCTCTGATCACAAAAGCTACTTTTTAAGTTAGTATTTTTTGCATAACAGTAAAAGTAATAAATAATTTTAATTAATTTAATTAAGAAATCTTAATATCTTAAAATGCAGTACCTATATTTATTTGTTATCTAGAAAATGGAACTATATATGGTACATAGTACATGTTGATTTGCAACTTTCTGCACATATGAGCCATTCGGTTGCAAAACATGGTTACTGCAAAAATTAAAACTTTTTCAACGTTAAATTGTTTGTTAATTACAATTTTTACTAGTTGGAAGTTAGTGGTAGTGCTGGCTGTCAATAAAGGTACAAGATAGTAAAAAAATACAAAAACTATTTAATAGTAATCTTTTAATATTTTGTACCTTTACTGATCGGCCCGCACTACCACTATCTTCCTACAATCTACACACACAAATATGAAAAACGAAAAAATAGATTAGTATACATTAACTGTGAAAAATTGTAATATATACTTTCTTAAAGGTGGTTCCACATGTTGGCCGCTCGTCACGGATCGGAGGCTCGTTCAAATGCTCGGCAAACAAAGAGCGGGCCATCCACATGTCAGTGTTATTCAGAGAGGCAAACATGGCGGACGTAATAGTGGTTTCAGCCATTGCACTTGGATTGTATTATTTTTATTACAAAAAAAGAAAATGAAAGGAAATTAAAT
>NW_027112570.1:69959-125357 GCF_000696795.3 Halyomorpha halys
TACGTTGTCACGGAAATATGTCGCCTACACGGGCACGGTTTTTTTGGGAAAAAATATTTACTAACTATTTTCGATATGCAAGTTTATTCTCAGAATTTACACAAGGTGGAAACAGAGTTTAAAAAAATCTACGATTTGGGATAAGTATTGTGAAAATGACAGGGTGGTATATGGAAAGGGGATGGGGTACAATTAGGGCCCGCCAATGTGGGGAACCTCGGTGTTCTGGCACGGTTCATAATAATGTTTTCAAACCATTGAGAAATTTAATTTAGACAATCAAAAATAATAGTTGTGATTAGAGATATGTTACGTATAAATTATCTAAAACAAACCTATCAATATAATAAAACAGAATCATTGTATTATTTTATTTTCTAGATTATGTTTCTAATGACTGGATGATGGCTTCGATTTTGAAAGAAACATCTTTTCTAAAGATTTTATTAAAGATAAGTAGAATTGGATGATTAACTGAGTTCCATAAAGACCTTCAAATAATACTTTGTGATTCTTTAAACGTTGATGAAGAAGTCATGATTGTGAGTTTATGTACATCTTGTGTTCACCTTAGTTATAAATTTTCACATTCTATCTTTCACACTCAGATACTTTTGTCAAGTATGTATGGTCTATTTTGAAGATCTAAATTTGTTAACTGTAGAGGACATTTTATGGTAAAAAGTATCCATGGATTGTAATTAATATGCTCAATATCGAATTTCTTACAACCGAATAATTTAATGTGTACTTCTTAACTATAATTTATGAATAGTATATATATCGTCGATGAAATTGCGAAACCACGTAAGTTCTAAATGGTTTGACTTTGAGTTATTTTAATTTTTGCGTAAATTTTACGCACAAAAATTAATCGTTAGCTTGGGATTTGGCAGTTATGTACGTAATTTCACACTTTCGCTGACGACATATGATTAATAAAAAAAATAATGAAGTAAGATATGTTTCTTTTTCCGTTTCAGTACGAAAAGCTTGACATCACTCATTCCAAGTTAATTCTGCTGACAATGAACATGTCTAATACTTTTGAGCAGATAGATCCAAAGAACTTGACTATCATAGGGAGATACAATGATGAAAAAGTTACATTATCAAGACTACACTCATTTTCTGAAGAGAAGGAAACAATTACGCTTGCTAGCTGGTCTTGGAAAGAGGAATTTCGGGGAACACTCTTCCCAAAGGACGAGATAGCTCCGGCGTTTAAATCCAAACAGCTGACAGTACTACTTCGCCATGTAAAAGCATAAAGAAATTGATTTTTTACTTTATGATATTGTGAGATATTTTTTTATTAGTTTACAAACCTGAAGAACTAAATAGACTATTCTAATTTGAACCATTATCATGACAATAAATTTATTGATTTTCTAATTTATTAATTGGAACGTTGCCCTGTATCTTTAAAAATGTAGGTTGATTATTTTTGATTGGTGCCATTAGAAGAACAAATTTTTAATAACTTGGACAAATTGATTAGGTATGTTAGTAGATATATAGTGTTTTGTGCTGAGTGAATTATGAGTAAATAATATGGATATTTAGGTGTCTCTCTGATAAATGTCTGAGGGCCGAAACTTGGAGAAAAATTAAAAATGTTGGGAGATAAAGAAATTGTGTTTTAATTATTGGTATCGTTTGGAATAATTTCATCAAATTCCTTTGTCTCATTACAAAATAGTTTTATCAGTTTTACTTTAATATCAAAGGTAGGGAGGGAAGCTTTAAATTTATGCAGTAAATGACATAACATGATGTTATGTCCTCAAAATTGAAAATTTGCACTCGTGTTTTGCGTTTACACATTAATAAATTTGTTGTCAACTTTGTGTTCAGGCAATATCGATCGAACTGTTTTTCAACTTCGATAAAATTTTCTGAGAATGTAACTAGGGGTTGGTATCTAGTTGGATCAATGATGATTTAATCAGATTCCACGAGTTACTTTAGCTGAATTTTTTTATCATATTCTATCCTATTTTTTCGCTTCATCTTGTGCAAAGGTATTTTTTGACCACAGCTCCTTCCTTTGATTTTATACTAAAACAATAAGTTGAATTTATTAAAAAATCGAAATAATAAAACATAAACTTTTAAATACAGGTAATTACTTAGCTGATTTCAATTATACTTAATTTTAAACATTATTCGGGCAATACATGCAATATCTTTTTATTTTTTTAGGATCCACCTTTCGTCATCGTGAAATCATACCTAAATGGTTCGAAATATGCTGATGGTTATTTAATTGACTTATGGAATTGTATTACAGAAAGATTGGATTTGAGGTAAGCTTAGGGTTCACCACTAATCATTTTACGGTAATCGGAATATTAAAATACAATATGTTGATGGTAACTTGAATACTTAGTGTACACACTAAAAATTGATTAGCGGGAGTAGTTTACTAATTGTGTTCTTAATGTAGTAGGTTTTCCTATGGTATAAATAATAAATTCATTTTAAAAAGGTCCATTTTCATATATGATGTATCACACTTATGAAGCTCTAATTAATTAATTTGAAATCAAAATGGCCGATATAGGAATTGTAAGAACATTTGGCCACGTTCTTTATCTATGCACCGTTGTCATGTCTTCAGCAGTGGCATTATGCTTGTCAGTGGCTAATTTTGGAATTTTTAGCCCCGAGTTTACGGCTGAAAGCATCCTATTGTAAATTCATAGTCATATTATTTCTTGCTCACCTGTGCCAATGTGGGCAGATTCCAGAATGAAGATTTTAGAATGTTATACTGTCCTTGCTCCCATAATTCCCATAACATTTATAAGTTTAAATGCAGAAAAAGTATTGAAATCTGATCACTTTTCCAGTTTTGAAATCAAATATTTTCCGACGATGGAAGGTGGCGATTTTTGGAATTTCGCCAACAATGGGCTTAGGGTTGAAATGGAAAGATCTGAAATGGATGTGGCGTTGTATGCAAGTGCTGATCCCGTCGACATTTATTCCAATTATACAGGAGTTCATACAGGAGTCCATCTTCGGTATGTATCAGTTTATTTATATTTATATATTATTGCATCATATATAATCATCATATATAATTGCATCATACCTCCCAGAATCCAGTTGCGCCGAACTCGTTTGTTTATTGCACATTGACCGTTTTTTATTTTATTATGGATTTGATATTGGGCCTTAAACATGTCTCCAATTTGAAATATAGTAAGAGTGGCTTTAAATTTAGTTTATGGTGTGCAATAATGAAACAGTAGCCAGTTCAACTGATCATATGTACTTTATTTATTTTGTTTTTCTCGTCCATTGTTTAGGTAAAGGTTATCGAAAAATTGGGCATATCCAACTTATACCAACTTTGCTGGCTGCATATGTTCAATAATTTCTGTATTTGTCCATTTTAAATAAATGTTCAAAGTCCTGCAAAGTGGGGCTAAACGTTGTTTAATAATAAATAGTTTTTTCTACTATTTTGGTACCTTTATTGACCGCTACCCTATTTTCCTGTAATCCACTTCATACGGTCAACTAACTTCTTCCAATTTTTTAATAATTGTTCTTGTAGTATTTTCCTATTCAGTTTATCAAGTACTTACTAATGTGTTCAATTTTAGGTTGTGTACGTACGAGCATAAGAAACGAATTAATTTTTACCAGTTTATCAAAACTATAAACTCTTCATGTTTCGCAGTATTAACATTTATTGGTGTACTCTCAGCATTTCTAATGTATATTGCTGGCAATAATCTGGCGGATTCTTTCCTTTATTTCCTTGCTATCTCATTCAACCAAGGTAATTATGAGTTTATGATATTTTTAAAAAAAAAACATTCACCACAAGAAAAGCACGTTTAGACAATTTTATCTTTCTGCTTTGAGTCATTTAATGATCAAGTGGTTTGGAACAGAGTTATTTTACCTTTAGTAACGGTTCTTTTTTGTAAATAAGTTTATATGAGGATGAAATCTGTTTATGTAAACTATTTTCCCTGAACAAGTAATTTAAAATTAAAGATCAATATTCAACTATACCGTTTACTGGTATTAATTCTCAAATTCTTAAAACAACCGTAAGATAAAGCGTTGATGGGTTATGAAAATCAGTAAAATTTAATAAATTTTACAAACATCCTGCAACCAAAATACTATTTCTTAGACTTCTAAAAAGTTATTTTAAACGGCGTAGTTAAAAATGTTTTATTTTTTTTTTAAACTATTTTTATATTTTTAATTTTAACAGTAAAACAAACTTTCAATACATAACAAAGTACTATTTCGGGATAAATCAACTCAAAAGGGTGTAAGTGATATTGGTGCTAGGATGAGCCCAATAGGAATGCCGAATCCTGTCTGGATCCTTAATTAACGGAATTGAAAGTAAACTTTGTACCTACCAGAGCTCGGTCGTAGTCCAATGACTTAACCCACTTTGTCATTCCGCTCCCTAATTTTGTTTTTAGCTCCTAAATTATTACTCTACTGACTATAACACATGCCCATGCTGTTAGGCCACTCCTGATGTGACAGATGCCAAGCTTGTCTTAGTACTCAAGCTAGTCACTTGAACAACATTTAATATGAGTGTTAAAGTCAACATTTCATTAATGAAGTAGTTGCAACACGTATTAATCTATTTATTATAGTCTAAATAATTGATAAAAATGAAAATCTTTAGTTGTGAATATCTCTTAAAAATATTCAAGACTTGTATAAATGCTAGGTAAATAAAGAAAGCGACAATCGTCAGTATCCATACGCTTGTTTTGAATTTGTTTGGCTATTACATTCGATTTACTCTATTTTCATTGTATAAAGGAATAAATGAATAAATATAAAGGAACAAAATAAAGCTAGCTGAAACGAAAGGAAACATAAATATGAGAAATGGAGGTAGTAGATGACTGAAGTTCATATATAAATTCAATTTTTGTTCTAAAATCTGTATCGCAAACTTTTTAATTTTATTATGTAGACATATAATGTCTTCATAAATATATATTTGTACTTCGTTAAATAAATAATTAACAAGATTTGAAACTATGTATCTACACCGAATCATTAGAATTTTAAAATATACAACCTTAGACAAAAGTTAATTATTGAATCCAAAGGTTGGAGAAATTCTTTAATGAATTAAAACACGGAGAGCACAAATCTGTTGATAGTTCTAAAACTCTTTTTTTTTTTTAATTATTTATTTATTGTAATTTACAACTGTACAAAATAATACAATAGGTAAATATGTAGTATGTTTCATATACACTTGAAAATCTTGGGAAGGAACCGCCCATTGGTGGTACTTCAAACATTAATTTAAACTAGAAGGTCCCGTGACCATCTTCTTTTCAGACGCCTTGGAGGATTATCAGGGATTGTTAAGGATGAAAGATTAAGAATTAATGGGTTAGGATGGTTAAGGAGTTTGGAATAAAAAGACCCATATCTGTTTTGGGCCAAATCTGCAACGAATGGGATGTTAAGGTCTTTATGAATGAGTTTATTTGTGACGTAATAAGGAGCATCAAGGATTTTACGTAGGATTTTGGATTGTAACGATTGGATGCGGGAAGAATTTGATGGTTTGGTGGAGCCCCAGAGCTCAATTCCATATGTCCAAATTGGTCTGATTATCGCAGTGTATACTAATTTTTTATAGTGAATGGGAAGTTTAGAGCGTTTGTCAAGTAAGTGTGTAGCAATCGGAATCTACGAGCAGTTTCTTGTCGTTTCAGTCTTGTGTGTGGATTCCAAGTAAGTCTCTTGTCAAGATGGAGTCCTAAGTATCGAATCTGTTCAACAGGCGTTAGTGGAGTATTTAGAAAGGATACTGTAGGACAGGAGGGCAGAGGTTTACGACGGAGAGTAAAGGTGATCTGGTGGGATTTGTCAGGATTTATTTTGATTCTCCAGTTTTTACACCATTCTTCAATAGATGTTATGTGTGCCTGTAGTGTTTGTGATGCATTAGTTGGGTCGTTGTTTACAGAAAGTATACATGTGTCATCAGCGTATGTTGTTAGCACTGTGTTAGGGTGGGTTGGGATGTCAGCTGTATAAACCGTATAAAGAATGGGACCTAAGATACTACCTCGAGGCACCGCCGGACTGAGAAAAGAGAGATGAGTAGACTAGGTTATGATTTACTTTAAAGGTTCTATCAGTGAGGTAGGAGCGGATTATAAGGAAATATGTTCTAAAACTCAAAAACAAAAAAGTGAATGCAGCACAAGGGCCCCTCGATTTTTGTCCAAAAGCTGACACCTAATAAACGATCCACACGCTTGCGTAAGTGCTAATTTGCCGTTCTTTAGCAAAGGTGTAGGGGCACCGTAAGACATCCTGGAAACTTATACGTCATCTTTTAAGGGTTATGAAAGAATATCCGAACCTATCTGAGGAACTTCAGTACAGTGGAACAGACATTGTTTTCAGGAAAATTACGATAATAAGAATGTTAATGGGTTTCCTTGAAGATACTTTTAATATTTATAAAAAAAACAAAACAAAAAAAAATCACCTCTACTCTTGAGTGGAGAACCTTTACTCCTCCATAGATTTTAAACGACCATAAAAGCATATGTTCCTCAAGATCATTTTCCCCACAATGAAGTGGGGACATGACACTCAAAATTTTTTATGAAAAAAATGTGTTGGTCCATCTTGATACTGATCACATTTTTTATTTTACTGTTGTTAGAATACAATATTTCCAAATCAAATACTATATTTTTATTATTTTTCTATTTAGACCTAAACGAATCTTAATTTAGTCATACACTTAAATATATGCTCATTAATACCTATAATTATGATTTTTCCTTGGAAATTTAATATAATTAAAATCATTACATTTTCAGGCCCCGGTGAAGAACCCCCAACAACTTCCTCAGTGAGGATAGTAATAATTTCGTTTTCAATCAGTGTTTTGGTTTTTTTCTATGTCAGCTCTGCTTCAATGGCTTCTTTATCAGTAAATAATCAAGATTTAGAATCGACAACAATCGAAGAAGTAGTGGATCATTCTTATATTAGAAGGTCTATCATTGTAGAATACACTTCAGCTCATGTCATGATGGTACCTAGTTCTGTATAACCATACTACATGGAATCAATTAATTTATTTAGTCTATTTAACAAGCGTTTTAATTTAATTAAAAAGAAGTGTGAGGAAGCGAGGATACTTCGCTTTCTAATAATTTTACCTAATTTCCAAACGCTTACTGTGTATATATTATGTATGACTTATTTGTTCAAGAAGTCAATAAGTTACACAATGTTACAGCTATTACAAAATGTCAAGTAGTATTAAACTCTGCTTCTGAATTTGTTTTAGCGTTATTCCGATTTAGCGACAACTTTTGATAAACTGAGAAGAGTGAAAATGGCGAAACTTCCTTCAGTAAGAGATGCATTAACAGTGACATCAAAATTGAAATGGTTTTCATTTATAGAACGTGAGAGAGTTTGGCCATATTGGGAAGAGTTTAAATGTTGTGTTTTCGAATCTGATCTGCGGATAGTGAGACCGACTCATTTTATGGTTCGCAGAAACTTATCAATAACACAAGTTTTTCGTCAAGAGTAAGTCAATAAATTATATTTGCGCACCCTAAAAAACAAACATGGTGTATTAATAATATCATTTAGAAATGTGTGCTTTAATAATTTCATAAAGCAAGAAGATTGGTAATTTTCAGTTTAGAGTTTAATTTTTTTTTTACTTATATAATATTTATATAAAAACGTATTATGCTCTATTTTATGTCCCCAAAGCAAGTAATTGAAATCTACTCTTACGTAAGGCAAGATGAACTAGTGAATGTTCTCCCCCCACTTCGGCGGTGTTACTTAAGGGGCGCCGTCTTCTATTTCCTTTATTTGATTCTCAAAGATGCCATATTACACACAACCCATTTCTTATGATTAGCCAAGACATAGAGTTAGTAGTAAATTCTTTCGGGGAAGAGTCGATTGCACCATCAGGCGCCTCATGGCAGTAACTGATAGATTAGATCGTCATATCTATCAAGAAGTGTTAATGATCGCCAGAGACCTCGAGAACGGTTTCATGGAGGGATATAGGCAACCTAGGGCTGACTGTTTGAAAGCATTCAATTATACAGTCAGGCATTTCCTTTCATATACCTACCATGTCTAGGGAACACTTGCAGATCTATGAAGAGTTTTCACAAGGGTGCTGAGGAGGTGAAGAAATAAAAGAATGGAAACACTTCTCAGAAGTTGATTAGAAACACTAGTGTTCTTCCATTAGAAAGCATGAAACTGATTCTCCTCTACTGGGTGATTGGAGAATTGTATCCAATGAGTTCTGAAGAGCTTATGTAGAACAAAATGGCGTGGTAATAATGGGTAAGAAGATCCAGTAGATTAATCACCAACAAATTTACTCCAACCTCTACAAACGTAATATATAAACTATAAATATATTTCGTTAACATTATATAAAATGAAATTGACGTTTTTACTGTAGTTAAGTTTTCATATTCACACTCATTTGTTTTAGGTCGGCAAGATTAATGGAAAATGGAGTTGTATCATTATTAATAAAGAAATGGTGGCCCATTGTTGATGCAAGCAGAAAAGAATTTATACCAATCTCTCTTGCAGATGTATCTATTATCTTTGACTTGTTTGCTTTTGGTGCACTGGTTTCACTGTTGATCTTCTTTATTGAAAGACATGTTGGAATCCTTTTTCACTAATGCATTATTATTATAAATTTTCACTCCTATGGCTTTATTATTGTAATCTGAATCACCTTTATCAGCTGGACTGATAAATTATTCTGAATATGCAAGTTTATTCTATTATGTTGACTAAATCGAGGAAGTTGTTTGGACTTTTTGTGATTAGATGTATTAAAACCTACATTGGATCTTTAGTGAAAAATTAATAATATACTGATTGTTTAGCATTTGTTAGCATGTTCTGTTTGGAATACAACATAAAATGAAGGCAATATGTGCTCATAGTTTGATTTAGCCATGTTCAAGATTCTAAAATTTATGAAGTTTGAATAATAAAAGATTGATAACTTAAATTTTCCATTCTATACTTACATCATCACATTTTATAGACTTTTGATGCATAACTCAATGAGTCAAGAGGTATTTAGAGTGATTAAACTATGCAAAATTTCAACATTTTGACAAAATATTAATTTTAAAAATTTTTACAGTATAACATTATAAATATTGTATTGTTTTACAAAATTATCACTCCCTATATTTTTTGAACTATGTATTTAAAAAAATGTTGTTTGTGACTAACTTCAAGAGAAATATGTATTTTGTTTAATGTTAACAAATAAATTTGTGTGACAATTGTATTATATTTTTTCATAAAAAGACCTTCAGACATCAGACAACAGTTTCATTTTCTGAATATCATAATATTAATGAATATTATCACAGTGCATATTTATGTTCTCAGAAGTCAACATAAAATTTATTTATCTAGAAAATGTGTATGAAAGGCAACTGTAATTAGCCTATTTGATATTTTAAAAAAATGGAATTCTGAGCTGGAAGGAAGTACTTCAATGCTATTAAATCCTAATTCATTGTACTTCTCATCTCAAACCTGTCACCTAATTAACAGTTCGTTGCTTAAGCTGTGATATCTCGTAAGTCTGAAAAATACTCTATGCAATTTTAAAAACTAATGCTATATCTAGATAATTTTTGAAAGAATTTTCAGTCACAAAATTTTATTGCAGGTATCCAACAAAACAGTGGTTGAGACGAGATCACTCTATAATGATGTATTGATTTTTTTAAGAATAAAAATTGTATGATTGATTTTTTTTTAATTAACAAATTGTAAAATAATTGGATACCTACAATTATTTTTCATCATATCATAAAAATAAGTATTTTAACTTTTTAAGGTATTTTAATTAAATAGCTGTGGTCAATGAATGAACTCAGCACTTTACATTTAGTGAAAATCACTTTAAAAATCTCATTTATAGGCAGAACAAGTGCCATTACAAATAGACTTGATATTTGCTGGAGCAGGTGGGCCAATAAAGTACCTTTGAATATTCCGAAGAAGCCAAATGTCATCAGACCTTCAGTCCTCTATGAACGATGTTACAGGTCCCGAACAGAACGCTATTTGGCCTCATTGGCGGGTGTGGGTTTCTTCACGTCTCCTATATTCCATCTATTAACATAAACTATTTGGCTATTATGACCGTCATATGCTATAATATTAGGAGTCATCGAGTTCCACCAATGTTAGCCGAATAAGCTTGCATTCTTGAGTATCTACCCATCAATATTACAAGAGATGGTAATCATAGTCAAGGATAAGACCTAAGAAATAACTTTTAATTGTTTAAATTTTTTGTTTGTTTATTTACAAAGTAAATGTGTTCAATCAATCACCAGCTACCAGACAAACTAGTTTTGCTTGAGCCGCCATACCTTCTCATGGCCTTCTGGCAAGCCTCTCGGACTACCTATAGGGAACTAGATTGCCATGGATACTATATAGATAGCATTATTAGGATTAAAACTAATGTTTCATGTAAAAATAATGGTATAGGATTGAGATCACCACAAATGATGGAAACATGCTTTTCTAAAAAAAAAAATAAGAATGATTAAAAAGACACGGTTAAAAGAAAAATTAATCTTTGCAAATTTTAGATAATTATTTATTTTATAATTTACATAGCAAAAAAAGTAATTAATTTGGTGAAAATTACAATATAAAGAAATGTGCTTATATAAAACAATGTATTACAGAACATATCAGTATCTATTTACTAACATTAGAATTCAAATGATTCTTTAGAAAACTAAAGAATATGTGATTTATAAATATACCTTTATATAATAATTTGAATATCTGCTACTAAGATGATAGTTTGAATAAAACAACAATTTGGAAGAAGAAACAATCTTCTACAGTAAAAAAATTACAATTACTTTCAGCATTAAGTAAGTCACAGCCATCATAACACATATATGTTTTTCTTTTAACATCTTTCCCTTAGAAAACTTTAGTTAGATGAATAATAAGTGAGCACAAAAATAATCCCTTGATAGAGTAAAGTACTTATGAAATTAGAGGAATGAATAGAAGAAAAACATTGGTCTAAGTTGACAATATTTCTATTTTTTTTTTTTTTACATATGATTATGTAATTAAGTAGCAATACCTTGATATGAAAATTATAATAATATACTTATTTATTTTAAAGAGTCGTGAGGTTTTGTAGTATATAGCTACTTTTGGAATAATTTAAAATTAGCTAATTAACCTACATATTCATTAATTGATTTTACAGCAGTGAACAAATATTATAAGTGATACATACATTTAACTACAATACGCAGTTATACTGAAGAATTGTTTGAATCTACAAAATGATTGATATATTTACATAAAAGTTTAACTTTCTTGAGCAGATTTATTTTGAGGAGATAATGCCACTATTCACCCTGCATTCTCAATAAAATTGCAGAGAACATAGAATTTTGACAGAGATATAAACTAAAAATAAATTTTAAGAATTTATAAAATGAATAAAGTTAGTTAATTATCTGATGGACAAATACCTATTCCAAATAGTAGTCAAAAATTAATAGTAACATTTATAAGATATCTAAATAAGTAATAATAATAAAGAAATGTTGAAATAAACAACCCTTACACCTTTCACTTCATTTCCAGTAGAGGTGTGGAAGGCAAGGTCACTAACTGTATTCAAATCCCAAAACGGTCACTCCAATCACAAATAAGGTCTTTTGAACATGTTTATTACGTTCACTTACTTAGTGAATATACAAGTATTAGGATCTATTAATTGGCTTTCTCCAAGGGACTTTATGATTTGAGTTTCACTTCGGATACTCTCTGTGTGTTTATTAGGGTTATTGTTTTTATTTATACTTTTTTTTCATGTAGTTATTTATTCATTTTTACAACAAACATTGTATAGAACTACCTATGTAATAACAGAGGAGTTGATAGATATTCCAGCGATTATAAAACAGCAGTCCATTTATGAATTATATTAGTTGCATTAACTACCAAGGAACATGAGGGTAAATAGATTTTTTGACATGAGATGAAATGGAAGAGGTGGGAGGGCAATGCTCAATCTCATAATTTCCTATTACAATTTAAAAATTTTCCAGTCGATAATCGACTTAGGAAATGGCTGTTCTTTTCTAATCTTCTTCTTACACTCTTCATGTAATTGAGAGAGTCGTTGACCGTTTTGGAAGGAGCAAGAAGGTCTGAGGGAGTAGAGAGACTATACTGACTGACTCAGTGTATACTTAAACAACATGTTCAGTTTGGACAAGTTCACTCCAAAGATAAGATCTTTTGGATACGTTCACTCCTGACCAACACACCTCTAGTAACCAGCAATTCTGTTTTTATTGTTAAATCAAGGTATTGTATTCATTAAAATATATTTATAAGGATACATTTAAATAAAACATATAACTATAAACGTTAATTCCAACAATTTTAAATATCAATGTACAAATCCATTTTGATATTTATGACTACCTAAAATGCATAAAACATTTATGTTACCTAACAAAAACATGATCCTAAAAGTGTACATTATACCCTAACAAATTAATAAAATCAAATAAAAAAATATTTTAACAAATATTTATCGTAAGGTTAAAACATCATTTGCAATTTGTGCAATCTCTGTTCTATAAAAATATTGTTATCTATAGTTATAGTTAATAAATAAATAGAATGATATTAATAATTTGATTTCAAAATAAGTTTTTTTTAAATTTTTAATAAATTTTATTTTATACCATTTTAGAAGTTTAATTGACGAGAATAAAAATTAAAGAACTATATGAACATTTTATAATTATATCAATAATAACATCTATAAAAATATTTTAATCTAAAATGTCATAGTTCAGTTTTTATGGACTTAGGTTCCAATTTAAAAATGAAAAAAAAAACAACTTATAAATCATGTGACCATATCTATTGGTTAACAAAAATTAATACAATTTAACATCATAATAATTACTTTAAACATCCATCTACATATATACATAAACAGTTTTGCAGTCTTTTAAAGATTTTGATTTGTATGAACAATTATTTAAATCTTTTTTATTCATAATGCAAAAACTATATACTTATGATAGCAATTTAATGAGTATGAGGAATTTAAAATAAATTAATTAAATTAAGAAACCAGAGGTGAAGTAATTGTTTTTTAAATATTGATAGTAAGTACAAACATTGTTACTTACATCCATCATATCGGAAATACAATTTTCATAATTGACTAACTGAAGGTAAAATGGTAACATAGTAATTAATTTAATTGCTTATCAATACATAAAATACTTGAAATAAAAATATAAATAGAAAACGCCTTTTACATTAACTCACATGTGCAATCAATTCTTTTGTGAGATTCACATTTTTTTCTATTTAGTTTGTTAATTCATCATATTTTCCAGATATAGATTTTGAACAGAGTTATTGGAATGATGTCATAGTAAAACAGGATGGAATCCTTAAGAAGGACCCTGAGTCATGCGTCATTAATATTGAAGGTAAAACCAAGGCAGAATGTTTTGATATTAGCTTTCAGGAAAAATGGAGTAGATTGACAAAATATGTATAAATGTTAAATTTGGAAAATATGTTTAATATTTACATCATGTCAAACTGTTTGCAGTATTTGAAAAAAAAGGAGAGGTTCAACATAAATTAATACTATGGATTAAATTAAGGCTAGTCAGATAAATACAATACTTTTAAATATCATATATGGTTCCTTTTTTCACTCTTTAAAACTCGAAATAAAAGCTTTTTTTATGTAAGTTGAATTGTTTTTATGTAAGCAAATTTATTTAAGTTTTGTCAAAATTATGAAAAATCAACACATTTATGTAGACCAATGAGGTATATACATTGCATTCATGAACTATACAGGGTTAAAAGAAATATTTAATATCATAAACTTGAGTTGGTGCTGTATAGCACATATAATAAACTCCTTAGGTGTGTTAGAAAATGTATTTTGGAATGTTTTACAATAATTAGTTACAATAAGTACAATAAATTCAGGTTAGCTTTTGTGAAATCAAAAAATAGGAATAAAGAAATCTCTTCAATAATACTCTTGGTTTCTGTTTGTTTGTTTTTTCTACCTCAGCAATACATCATTCCACAATAACTATATATATATTTTTAAATATAAGATCAGTTTATAAGCATTTAGTGATGTAAATATAAAGGTGGAATGCTTAGTAAAACTAAAAACTAAACTTGGTTCAAATAACTTAATTTGATTCAATACATAGTTTAATTCAGTATTTAAGTGCCTTTGCTTGCTCAGCTAATTAAAAACATCAAGATATTCCAATTTTTAATTAATATTTTTTAATATAAGCTCAGTCCATTTTTACTCAAAGGCCAACGACAATTACAACCATAATGTTATGCGTTACTGTTCATTATTACACCTCCTCTTATGTAAAAAGGCTTGACCAAGTTTTATATGTACAACTCTAGGCCTTATAGTTAATAGTTAAAATAATGTTAATTAAACAGTGCGAAATGACTACATTATAAAAATAAAATAAAATTTTATGTTCTAAAAAGTTTAAATAGAAAAATGGATTTTTATATGATAAAAATATTAATACTGCTCTTCATAATTTAACAAAAGGTACTCTGAGGAGATTAAGTTCATAAAATTTTCTTATGATGATTTGTTATTTTCAATATCTGCTAATACCTTCTTTTTGTGCCTGTAGTAGGCTTGTAGTCTCACTTCACCGAACCCCTGTAAATATCATATTTTTAATTTATTCTAAAAATAAATAATTTATTGGATTAGTTCTTAATAGATTTTATATCTGTATCTACTCCAACTGTAGAACAACAAGCCACCAATTCCAGCAAGAGTAAATAAGTTGAGATTCATTCCGTTTGTCCTCTATGATATAAAAGTCAACCCTCACAGGCCAAAAAGGAATTAATGACAAATTATTGAATTAATATATTAATTATTATTTTATAAAAGTTAGATGAAAATTCTTACCCAATAATCAAAACAGATTCCTGAGTCAGTTGAATTAGTAACACTCCACAAAAGCCAAAAAAAATGAACTGCCAATGTGAAAGCTTCTATTTCATTCATTATGGATTCTAAATTATCTTCTGGATGAGGCTTATATTCAGGATATTTCTTCAGTGATTGCAAATAATTTTGTACAAAATGTTCCTGTGAAAACAATTAAATTCATGAGACAAAACTGAAAGGAGGAAATGAGGACTGAGAAAATGGCATCCTAGATCATTAATGTCTGTGACGTAAATTTCAAGAGTTTTCCATTGCCCACATATTGAATAATCAAATAATTTATTAAGCTAAGTCTTAAAACCACTTTTGTACTGAAAGTAAGGTGCTACCATACTTAAATAACATGAATAGCTTATCATCCAATTTAGAATTGCAAGAAGTATTAGTGAACCACATTTTTAGTTCTTACTTATGATTAAAAAATAAATAAATATATATATCATATATTTCTATAAATGTTACCCTCATTTTTATTGACAATTTTCAGAACACATACTGTTGAGGTGAACATGTGTAAAGTACAATTTAAAGAATAATAGCTAATTTTTCTATATATAATTTCTTTCACAAAAGATTCCTTTTCAGGCTAAGTACTAAAAGGAAGGTACTGTTTGAAAGACATCTTCACTTAGAGTGGCCATGTTCAGCTAAAATTGTTGTATAAACTATCACTATTTGTATATGGTACATTGTATGTGTTCTTTCTTTGTGAGCTGTTTATCTTTGTTTTGAGTAGTTTAGACCTGTGAAAGGACAGATACACATTTGAAGATTAAAAAAGTTAGATGTATTATTGTTCCATGACAAAGGTAGGTAATTCATTTTAATAACTTTTAGCTATTGTTGATAGATATACAACAGTAACACTTATATCAACAATCTATCACAATGTCTTTGTCATACAAAATAAATTTAACATTACAATTTATAAACTTTATAAAGAGATTGTAATCAAATAGTCTTATTTTCCTGTTAATATTTTATTTTAAGATATTAAAAAAAATATAAATAAATGCGTTTATCAGGTATACAAACATTTTTTTTTTTAGCTCAAGTCACTCTAAATGTTTTTAAACCAATCATGTCCAGCCCCTATAAACAATCTGTCTTTCTGCTCCACTTTATTTCTTGAACTGTATTCGTAGATTTATAACTTTTAAACTTTAGCTTTAACTTTTTATATTTTTAGTTACTTTTAGCATTTTTTTCTAATAATCAAATTAATTAGGAAAAATAGCATTTTTGTTTACTAAGTATTCTCATGGCTTAAAAGGGCCAAACATGCAGAGTATTTAGAACCTGGCACTGATAGTACTAAAACAATTTGATACAAAAAACTAAAGTGCCTTGTGCTCTGTACAGTTTGATTCATACAACAAGATTTTCCCTGTAAAGTAATGGCTAATGAAATGTAAATATTTATAATATTTTTTCTAATGCTCTAAAAAGTGCATTTAACAATAGTAATAACACATCAAATATGTTTAGTAAATTTATATTTACCTTCTGTTTAATGTTTGGTTGGTTACACTGCATTTCCCAAAAATATGGCGGTTCTTCATTACTATAGTCATATACCCATTCGCAAAAGTGATTTGCAAAATCAAAACCACGGTAATTATAAGAACAATATTCAAAATCTATTACAACAAGGCTTTCACTTGTTAGATTTTCATAATCAGGTTCAAAGTCAGGTTTTCCAGTCATTGATTTTTTCCTATTATCAGTAATATTTTTGTTATTTCTCAGAAGAATATTTCCTTCCTGAAGATCATTATGACAAAAAACTACTGGAGATTTCACATTTGTTAAGTAATCTCTGAAAAAACGAATTATTCATTAACAACTAAAGGACCAAATAAATTAAAAAAATTTATTTTCTTTAAACAAAGCACATATATATTGGATGAGAGTCTAACTCATGGTCTTTTGGTCATTTGGACTAACTCACACTTCAGTTTATTTGTCCCCTTGTAATCAAGAGATAGATTTAAGTATATTTCAATTAAGTCATTTATATTAGTAAAATATAACATCACCCTGATACCTCATAAGTTGCCAAGACAAAAAATCTAACCATCGTCAAAAGAATTTTCACTGTCAGAAACTTTTTTATTGGTATTCTAAAATATGATGGTTGATATAAGATGACTCAACGAATGATACATTGATATTTTTTTTAGTAATATAAAAATTATACTGTTGAGTTTTTGGACTTATGAGGCATAACAGTTCAACAATGGACATGGTAAAATGTTCAGTCATGGTCAATTTACTTTTGATTTTCATTATAGTTTGTTTTACATAAATAACTTTTACTTTCATTTAAAGTTAGAATCTGGTAATAATATAATATTATATAATTCTAGCATACCGTTATAAATATTATCCGCAAAATTTAATTATTAGTTAACAGTCCAATCATTTTCATTGAAAAGCAATATCTTCAACGAATAATTCTGTAATTGATAGAGACTATGTTGCTATTTTTAATATCCTTCCAAACTATTAACAAACAGTTATTATTTCAGATTGGAAACCTGTTATCAAATCAATACTGCTTTACTTTCCACTCCCTAATTATAATATGTAAAACATATTTGAAGAGACTGGTACATGAGATATTCCATTCACAATGGAAAGTGTAGGATGTAATTTTTAGATTAAATTAGAAATAAAATTAGGTCAACTTGTAATTTCAATAGATTCAAATATCTTGGGTCAAAACAAGACGATGGTTGGAATAATAACTCCCATTGAACCGCTGCTGTCACCCATACTGCCACAGTAACTGCAACAGGAATAATTCAGGAAACTATGAATGGTACACAATATTGCTGTTAATTATTTGGTGAAAAGAACTCAGAAATTGTCACACACAGAGGAGTTATATACACAGTCCTCACTTAATGACCTTGCTGCTTAGTGACCACTTACACCAACGACCAATTGAGTTCCAACCTGTGTTTTATGCCCTTTCTCAGCTCAAGTGTCAATGAGTGGTGAATGATGACATGCACCGCATAAGAGTACAATAAAGATTGTAACACACTGTTTCAGTCTGTTTCTTCTGATATGCAGTTACTGTATGTAACCTTTTTTTACAGTACTAATCTCAATGAAAAGAAAAAAAGTATGGAATAATCTGAAGAAATCGTTAAGAAACAAAGAAAAGCTATCAACTATGAAATAAAAATAAAAATTTATGTGGCTGGTAAAAAAGATAAAAAAAATAGTATGCAACTTGAAATCACCAGCAGAGATTGAAATGATTTGAGAAAACAAAAAGGGTTGGTTCCTTACAATAATGGCCTAAGAATCAAACAATATCAAGTATCAAACGATAGGTAGATACTGAATCAGCTATGAAAATATCAGATAAAAGTATAATATACAAGAAAATGGAGTTTGGCTGTAGCTGCCGTGGCATTAAGATTGGCTCTGTGCTAAAGTGTGTTTATAAGTGGTTTAAGTGGAGTAACTGTTTTGATTTTTCGAACAATTAAGAGCATTAGTGTATGGTATAAGTATATAAATTTTGAAGAAAATTGGCCAAACCAGAATTGAAATAAAATAAGGAAAGATTAAACAATTTATTTAACTGTAGCAACAAATTTATATAAATACATCAAAAACAAAAATCATGACAAATTCAATAGAAATACCAATTTATTTAAACAATAGTGAGATAGAATATGTAGAGGAATACATTTACTTAGGGCAAACAATTAACATTAAAAGGAAACATGAATATGGAAATAGAAAGAAGAATAAAGCTCAGGTGGTGCAGATATTAGTTTCTCTGAAAGATCTTTAAAAGCAACCTATCACAGGATCTTAAAATCAGAGTTTTGACCACATGTTTATATTCCACGGTTCTCTATGGGGCTCAAACCTGGGCACTAACAAAAAAACTTGGTCTGAGGCTGAATATTATTATCATGCAAATGCAGCTTCTAAAGAGTTTAATGCTAATTAGGAAATAAGAATGAATAAAAAATGAAGAGATTCTTTAAAAAGTAAACATTAAAAGTCAAAGGGTTGAGACTCACTAACTGAAATGGAGCTGGGCTGGGCATTTAGCCAGAATGAAGGACGATAGATGGACCAAGGCTGGCACGGAGTGGATCGCAAGAGAGTACAGCAGGAAAAGGGGGCGACCATATCGCAGGTGGAAGGATGAACTAACACAGTGTGTAGGCGAAACTGGTGGCTGGTTGCAGGGGGACAAATCCAGGTGGAAAAAAGTTATAAAGAATATTTAGTTTTGTGTTTTCCTTTCGGTGTATGGTTCTGAGGACTCTGTTTTGTTATTTATGTTTTTGTATATTTATCTGTGTTTTTCTTTCTTTCTTCTATCCTGCTATAGCCAACTACTGTAAATTCCTCCCTATGGGAGAGGCTTTTGTCAATACTGCTGCCAATAAAGCTATTATTATTACAAGAAAATATCAGCATCACTTGTAGGATGATACAGTATATTCCAGCAACTATCCACCCCAACTGGAAAGATCTTATTTGCAAAAAGAATAAGCTAGAATAATGCCTGGTTCTAAGGCTTTTGAGGTGAGGATCATGTTGTTGCTGGTAGGGAATGCAAGGTTCATGTTAAAACCTTTTCTCAACTATCAGTCTTAATGGCTGGAGAATACTTAGTGATGTATATTCCAAAATTAATATGTATTAATATTAACACTAAGTTGGAACTTTAGAATTCAAATACTGAACATTTTAATAAAGTCAAACATGGGATGAGTGAACTTTTAAAGTGTTCCAGAGAAATTTACCAATAAAAAATGGGAAAAGAGAGATTATGAAGCCAAACTCCACTTAAAATTTTCTGTTTGACTAATACATTCAGAATCTCCACCCTAGAAGGTACAACTAAGTAATTCATCATACTAATCTCCCTTAACTTCTGCATGAAACCCTCTACAGCTCCAAATAAACAAGTAATAAGACGCACATACGCATGTCTTTTTAGTCATAAATTTTAGGTTTG
Source organism: Halyomorpha halys (assembly GCF_000696795.3). Lineage (NCBI taxonomy): Eukaryota > Metazoa > Arthropoda > Insecta > Hemiptera > Pentatomidae > Halyomorpha > Halyomorpha halys. The sequence goes on from NW_027112570.1 coordinate 90,089, forward strand.
TTATTTTTATAATTTTATGATGATTCTATACTCCTGATTTCTTGAACTATTTGGTAAACAACAAAAATGTCTGAACAAAATGAGGCACTTTTCATGTAAAGTGAGAAATAAACAAATAAATGTGACTACAAGACTGCAATCCAGCAAGATATGATTCAATTTTAAAAATAATAAAAATTGAAACATAAAAAAAAGATAATGATTCTGTAGATGGCATATGTAATATCCTTTACAAAAACACATATAATCTTAGTAAATTTATGTTTGTAAAAACTATTAGTCGTAAATGATTTCAGAAGTTGCTAAAAATGTACTTTAAATAAATGAAAATAAAATTACCAACAATTAAAATCATTTAAGTAATAAGATAAATTAATCAATACTGCTGGTTTGATACTTACTTCAACCAAACGTACTCTTCATATAAATTGATTTGTTCTAATGTATTCATCATGTCTCTTACACTTTCATCTACATTATTTGAAGCATTAATATTGTTTATCTGCCTGATCCATCTATAATAAAATAATTATTTAAAATTATAGTAGTAAAAAAAATATTATCACAACATTTTCTGACATAATTGAAGTAATAGGAATTTTTTTTTTGTTTAGATCATTTAAGCCAAAAGCCTCCTCATTTGGACCAATAGATTTTGAGGATATGATCTTCAACTTGCAATACACTAAACACAGAACCTGTTATCAAAAATTATTTATGCAAAAGGAGTAAAGTAATATAGGGTAGCTATAATATTAATAGGATAGAGTCTCAAAAATAACTAAGGTAAAAAATACAAAACAGAGAGTCTAAATTATAATATCATTAATTCTGCTTGGATAATAGTATTTGCATGTCTAAGAATAAATAATTAAGCTAATAAAAAAAAGAGAGGACCTTTCCATAGTTTGCCACAGCCGTTTTGGTTGTTTGTTGATTGGCACATCCATTAGATGAATTTGTGCCATTTTATCAGCTATTAAAGAACTTAATGTCGCATCTGCGAGTTCCTGCGTACATAAAGGTCGAGCCTGAAAATAATAATAATTAAAAAATGTCATTATTTTCATCTAAATGAATTAAACTTCAATGATACTTTCCAAACTAAAATAGTAAATAAAATAATTGAAGAATAAACTTATCACTTTAAATAATTAAGTCATGGTAAACTATAATTACTGTTAAAAGGATAAAGTTCTCTCACTCTCAATAATACATGAAAACAAATATAAAGTAATGATAAAACAAATATAAAATTAAATTAAATACGATTTTTTTTATACATCTCATTCACTTGTTGTAAAATAATATTTATAGTTATGAATAAAATAAATAAATTAAACAAAAAGTTTTAAGAACCATTATTATCATGAATTGTTGCTGACTTAAGTTAAATAATGAATTTTCAGTTAAGTATGATAAAATGCCAGAAAATACAATTAAGGGCAAAATATTTAATATTACATTGCATAAAAATGCTCAGTTATCTAACCTCGATATATTCTTCCAACCGACCTCCTGGAAAGACTCCATATAATCTCGGTCCTCGTTGACTTTCAGATAACAGTGTAAAAATTACACTTTCTGTTACTAACGTCTCCATTGCTCTTTCATGGTTCATATTGCCATAAAGTCGAAGTAGTAATCGGTCTGGTTCACCTGAAATAGTTTCGGTTCCCTCTGGGAGTGCACAGAAGTATAGATAATTGCTGAGACCCCCACTGCAAATACATAAGAATTTTATTAAATACTTACAGTAAATAAGTAATCGATTAGGAAGGCTAAAGTCAACTAAATACACAGGCCATAAATTAAGTACTTCACCAGTAGAATGCAAATAAATGTATCACTCTTAACTTATTTACATTACTAGTAATTTAAATTAATTATAAAAATGAAAATTAATGGCTAAATCATTGGTTCAAATATAAAACCCTTAAGTGAGTTCAAACATTACTCTAAATACAACAGTAATGTAGTTTTCAGTTACAAGAAGTTAAGAATCGTCTGATTCTATACCAATACCTCTGTCTCCAATCATAATTGCATTTTCGGCTGAATCATCCGTGTAGATTCTAGTTCTGATATTTTTGGATAGGTAGAGTTCATACACACAAGTGCTCAAGCTCTAATTTCTAATGGATTCTAATCCATTTTTTTCTCCCAATAGCTGGAGTGGATGGGATGATGGAAGATCTATGAGGATATTCATAAAGACTCCTCAAATGGTCACACTCTGGAATAAGTGATTGCTATGAACTACTGAGTTGAGTAAGGCTTATTACTGGAGGTCACATGAATTCTAGTAAGAGAAATTTGAGGAGGACTGAGGAAATCAGGAATTATATTTTTGACTAATGAAGCATCAATTCTTTTGAATGTGAAAACCATTCCTCACAATGGAGTTGTTATGCACAATACTACAATAAATTCCTGGGCACTGTAGAACACAACTGGGTGATATACTAACAAAGGAAGATTCCAAATTTAAAAAAAAAATTCACCAACCATACAATCCTTTGGAGGAGGAAATAAGGCAGAGTTGGCCTGAACCTACTGTGACTTGGAGTCCAATTTTTACTCCAGTCTAGAAGATCTCAGGAATAATACTAATGTCATTTTGTTATTCCCAGAATTGGTGAATGAAAAAAAAAAATTGGTATATCTTAGAAAATATGACAAAAAAAAAAGTTTGGTTCCTTAGTATCAATATCAGATGGTCATTTAGATTATGTAAAAATTTAAACTTTAAGTAAAGTTGATACAAATTAGAGGGCAGGAGGTCAAATGGGTCACATACCTTACTTTCCTGAAAATCATATCTTGCGGTGAAATAGAAAGCCAAGCACCCCTGAGGTAGTCTCGGCATAGCTTAGCCGCCTTATCCCTAATGGCTGCTAGGGTGTCTTTCTCACTGATAGCCTCCTTCGGCCATTCTTCCTGAGTGCAGCCTCGAGACACTTCTAGCATCTTAACACCCTTTACACTACCTAAAATATGCATATATTTAAATTTATATAAACACTACAAATACAATTAAAAAATAATATATGACTTTTGTCAATAAAAATCAAATGCATTTAGTTTTGATAGTTATCCTTCCGTTTGTATATATTTTAAGAGAGTTCTAATTGTATATATTTTAAGAGATATTTTTTTTTTTCATTTATTAATTTATTTTTATTTTTATTTTATTTTATTTTAGTATGAATGTGATCATTCATCACTATTACCTATTGCCCATAACTGTGTGGCAGATTGTAATATCTATCAATAAATAAAAAGTATTTGAAAAAAAAAAAGTTTTGATAGTTCATTGTAGCAATGTTTGTAAAATTCCTATTTTTGTAAAGTGTAATCACAATCACAAAAAGTATAATCACAATATTTCAATATTAGGAATTTTACTTAAGTTTAAATACTTAAATATTATAAGGATCTTGTTCTAGAAACAAGTGAATAGCTACAAGACAATAAATAGTAATTGATACAAAGAAGAGTGTAATCTTTTGAGATAAATAAAAAGAGCAAGCAATTTTTCTTCAGTTTATTTTTAAAATAAACTCTTTATTTTAAAAATTCTTATTTTGGAAAATTATGATTTATTAACATACATTTTCAGTCAATAGTAGCTCTATCAATGTAATGCTAATTCGTAATGATGACTGTTTGTAAGAATATTGGTAAAAAAATAATATTAAACCAGATACCAAAATACATATTTCAACTAATACTTTTGAAGCATTAAAGTAAAACTAAATGTACGATTAATCATATTTTTTGGAATGTTATTAAGTTTAAAAAGTAACATGTTTACAAACAGATATTCAATACCACCAAAAGAAATTTCATAATCACCAACTAAGATAGGATTAATTATGTTTCAGAGTAAGTGAAAGTTCTGAATAGGGGACAGCCATGATAAATCCTTTAATGAAATGTGTTTAATACTGAAGTTTTTAAAAACCATGAACTGCTCACTGTAGACACATTTCCATCTGTGGAGAGGTAGCCACAATTACTACAGTCTAATCTTTTCAGTAAGTCCCTAATACCTCCTGTTTCTTTTTCCCTTTCTTCATTAGACATTTTAAATACAGATTTGATGAAAAAGTTGTGAATTTTGCACAACTTAAGGTCTTTTGCCAATGAATAGTTCCAAAAAACATCATCAAGGATAGATTATATATAGGATAGATAATATTATAGAATATAGAGTTTTCTATAGCTGAAGAATCTTAATGCGAATCTATTTTCGAAGTTAAATGGTTCAAAAATTTTCTGTTGTAAAGAGCTTTAACATTTATGGTAATTCCATGACCTAGTGGCTGAAATTATGAAGTTGTTTGAGGAGATAAAAAAATCATTTAACATTTTTTTACTCTGGGATTGAGTGACAAGTAGCATTGCATTGAAATAATAAATTTTCCTTTTTAATCTTCCCATTTAATTGTATATATCCTTTTTATTGAGCGCCTATTAAGTGCCAATAGGGTTGGATTTATTGCTTCCAATAACAGTGATTTTTTTGATGTTTCAATCATTAACGGTATACACGTTTTAGACATGTTGCCACTTCAAAAATTTGAAGAAAACTAAATCAAAATGAAAATGAGTGTCCAAAATGAGCAATTTTCTTAGAAAAAGGGAAAGAGGCAGAAGACACTTGATTTAAATTGTGATAGAATAATGCATTTACATGAAATAATTTGAAACAAATCTTACAATATTCTAAAGTATAAAAAAATCTATCAGGGCCCTGTTGTTTCATAATAAAGTACAAACTAATACTATTAGTCTTGTAGATTTATCTTAATTTAATTACACTGACTTGTACAATAGTAACTTGTACTTTAGTATTTTTTAATTCCTGTAGTATCACTAATAGTCATCCCTATCATGAAAAAAATAAGTATTAGTGTCAGTACTAAGTAGTTTGTATACTTGTATTATGAACTAATACTATTAGCTTTCATTATGAAACAGGGTCCTGGTGGTCTTAAAATTGTTTTTTGAGACGTCTTTCTTTTCATCTGCTATCTATAGGGGCCCTTACAAACCTGTTTCTAAAGCATTATTTTCATTTATTCCTTCAATAGTATACTTAAAATTGTTCTATAAATAGAGGTGTCCTAATTAAGAGGTCTCACTGTATTAAAAAAGGTATCAATCATACCAATAAAGAAACAAACAAAAACAAATACAGTTGAGAACAATGCTTATGGCAGAGGATAGGTAGACACAGCTAAGTTTCATAAGTATGTTTACTTCATAATTACTTAACATGACTTATTTCCGCTCTATTATATGGTATTGTGGCACAGTACTACTCTCACTTACACCTATAATTTAACTGAACAGTACTGTATTCTAAAAAAATTCCTAAACTAATCAGGTCTTAGACTACCATATTAATCATAGCCAGTTTTTATTCTCCTTCACTATGGTAGGCAGACTCATCAATTTTAACTAGAACATAGTTTTCATTAGAGTAATCAAAAATTAGGTAGGAATAACTGACTTTTTTCTCATCTTGGGTTCTTGTACTATAAAGAAATTAAGTAGTAAGTGGAAGACTGAAGGGATAGTCTCTCTGGGCCCCCATTAAACAGTAAATTCACAACTGAAAGTCAAGCTCGACCATTATAATTTATGAAACAAACATATAATATAAGGATATTACATGATTAGTATATTGTGCAATATAAAATCTTTCGTATTTCTATAAAAATAAAAGCTGGTCGGAGGGCCCCCACAGTTACCAAAGTGATTCGCGTATCTTCATATTGTGCCCAATCTGAAATGTTAAAAATGCCATTGGGGGAAAAATTTCGTATCTTTTAAATTTGTGACCTATTCCGTCAAGTATATCATTTAAATAAAATTGAACATCGCGGACTGTTTTTGGATGATAGAAGGCGGAGAAGGAAGAGGAATACAAACATAGGGAAGAGGATATCTCGAGGGATTTAAAGGAGACATCTCGGACAGGTCTAGCAATAGATCAATAACTGGAGCTTTTTACAGAGGCTGTCAGGTTAGAGTTTGAAACTATCTAGTCTACGCCAGCCACATAGCCATAATTTTAATTTGGAGGCAGGATACAATTGTATAAATCCATTATCCGACATAATTGTGTCACTTCAGCCCCTCCCCTCTAGCTTAAGTGCCTAAGTTGAGCTACTTAAATGTACTAATTGAAATTACACGCTTCATGGTCGTATTAATATTTTCAACCAAAGGAAACTTCTAATTTAAAAAAATGACTGTTTAGTTTTTAATAAAACTAAAAATGTTATATTTATACAAAAATAAATGATCAAGTTCTGCTACAATCCGTGAAGATCCCCCTGTTCCTGATTTTTGACCTGTGTAATCAAATGGAGATATTGTAACAACTGCGCGGTTCTTTGATGGGTATCAGAAATTTATTATAAGTCGGTCACACATGGCGAATCCACGACGTCTGTCTTTCTCACACTTGTGTTACTGGATTTCGCTTCACACACAGTTCATATAGGTCTATCATTCACTTAGAGTATAGCACGACTTCTAGATGACACGCCTAGTGAGGCTGGCCCTCTAGACGGAGGTGGAGACGAGGCCATGTCGTCGGATTGGCTGTTTCAATCTGACAGCCCTGACGAAGCCCTGCAAACTGGGACGAAACGTTGGTTAACTTTAATACCTTTATTGACCTTCACCCGGACTATCTTCCTACATATAGAAGGTTGAGCTAGAAGAATATTAAACTAGTATACATAAAATCTGAAGGACTACCATTAAAATAAATCAAGTTAATGTTTGGCGAATTTTATTTTGATCAGATTGAATCAATGAGATTAAATGATAATTGTATTAATCACATGAAAAATATCCAGAAATAAAAAATTGAAAAATAGGTTTCAATTTAAACCTTCCAATTCTCGAAAGATTCACTCAACAATTTACATATTCTTATCACATCATATGTAGAATGAAATAATCTCCTACGATTTTGATGGTCAGAAGACTTTTGACATATTTATTGGTAAATCACTAATTGCCACCAAGAACAAACACTGCGAAAGAACTTTAAGTTGAAAGTTTTTTAACAAAGAATTCTGAAACAATAAAATAACATGGACATAAATTTTTTTAATGATAATTTTAATTTTCCTGTAAGATATTACTGTCCATCGGTCTCGGTGTTCAATTATTAGTAACAGTGAAAACCTAAGCATTAGTTGGAAGATAAGTTTCAATTAAGAATTTTTTATTAATTAATTAATCCATAGCAATATCCCAAAGTGATGGTATTTAGCTGTGATGTTAATACAAATATTTAAAAACAAAAGTTTTCTTGTTGTTTCTTACGATTTGTAATTTTTTTTTTTGTTTGATATCAAGGGGCCCTAAAGAACGCCAGCAACATTTTGAAGGACAAAAAAAAAAAGATATACGAAAATAGTCTTTTAAAAAGGCCTTTAATTTCCAAATATTCAAGATAGTTGCACATTAAAATTCTTTGAGATCTTTCTAACAGAGGGAGGTGAGGCGTCTCCTTAACAACCTCAGGCCTGAAACGCTGCAGGTTCGATCCCGGCTTGGGCGGGTTAACTTTTATTTTGTGGCTATCCCACAGGACGAAAACTCTACCCCCCTACTCTGATTGGAATAGGCTCTTCTAGAATAACTCCTGCTCCTAGATATGAGAAATAGCCAGATAAGGGGTAAACAACGAAATAAAAAAAAACTTTAACTTTATTGAAAGTGACAAAGGATTGCTTCAAATGGTATTTCATTGGAATGATCCATATTATAGCATGTACAAAAGTGCGGGGTTCCAAAAGGACCCCAGGGGCTTACTAAAGCTAACAATTGTTGATAATTAAAATAACATTTTTTTTTTATTAAATAATAGAACATTGCAGCTAAGGGAAAATTGGGCCCTTATGGAATGGGGAAAGAAAAGGGATCTTATACTCTCACCCTCATGATGACCCAGCGATGAATTTTCTTCTTCGTGTTACAAAAGAAGCTGGAGTCACGATCCCAACTCCCTTAGGCTCCCTCCTGGTGCCAGAAATTCGATCTAGAACCGGGATTTCAGACGCCAAATATTTGGAACTGTTGAAACTCAACCCCTCTGGTTGCCTAATTCGTTCATTAAAAAAGTATATATATTAAATTAAACATTAATTCATACACGCTATAACTTATAATTTGTACCGCAATTACAAACAATTCAGGCTTATTTAAATAGGAATGTGAAATTTATTTGTTCCTTATAATACCTTCCATGAACATTACGAAATTTCAGGTAAACAGATGAGGTTAAAGACATCAAAGTATTTACACATAACTGTAAACAATTTTTTAAACAACTGTATCTTCAAAAGATCGCTTTAAGTCATTTTAATTTAAGTTGGTAATCCTTTTAAGAAAGCTATTATGGAGACCCTATCTGAGATCATTGCTTAATATCTGTTGTAATGGTTATCAACAAAACACCCAAGAACAAAGCAATAAAGAATGTCATTGGCTTTATGGCAGGTTTCCTTTTGAGCTAATATGTTTTTTCTTTTATTCATGACGTCTTTGGTCATTAAGTCATCAGCTATAAAAACAAAAACTATTTTTCTATAAACCTTTGTCCTAGTTTCTATTTAAATCGGTCGGTCTAATGCATTGTCGGATCTAAGTTCTTTTTTTTAGTGAATCATTTAAATTCCCGAAGATATGCAAGTAAAAGATGCAAATTAAGGAAGGGGAGGGAAATATGATTTTGTAATTCTTGAAAAACTATTGCAAGCATGAATTGTTAATATATCGATTTAATATTAGTTCCTTTGGTTATAACCAGATTCATTTACAGATAAGAGAAAAAAAAAGGATGATTTTGAGAATAAAATAAAATTTAAGCTACATTCAAGAATAACTTAATTTATCAAGTTATGGTTCGAAAATATATTGTTATTTGACAGCTCGGAACGTTATTTCCTTGATACTCTTTGCTTTCTTCACGACTCAAAGACGAACTAACAGCTGGTATTTCAAGGGTTATGTAGAAAAAGGTAAGGATGAGACGAAGTAGGATTAGAAATAGCGCGACATGATGAAAGAAAATGAATCCTACCGTGAATAAAGAGAAACATCTACCAGATCCCAACTTCAAGAAGAAATCCATTCCTCCAGTTCAGCGCATCAGTCCACTGAAGAAGCCCCCTAACATGGAATTCTAGCTGAAGAAGCAGGGAAGATCAAATCCTGCATTGGAATATCACTCGTTAGCAATGAACCAAGAAGAGTAATGAAAAACTAACTAAAGTAGGTTCCATTCAGAAATGAAGGTCATTGTGGTAATATTTTTGTATAATTATTCAATTTTTTTTATTGGGAACATATGATCAAACTGTTATATAATTCTTTCAATTAAATTTGGTTTGTTTGTTGAAACATTTGCTTTGAAGTTCTTAAGCAATCCATTCATGGCTCAACATGTAGGCCTTAATTGCAGGACTAAACTGGATATCGAACTATAGTTTGATTTCGGATGGGGATAAGGAGTTACATTTGGTGCTTTTGAACTGTCTGCTCTATATTTCGAGTCGAGAGAAATGGGGTTAACAAGAGCAGATGAACAGCGGATCAGGTGAAATTATCTCTTTGAAGGGGCTCTTTCTAATGTCTAGTAGAGGAGCGTGTAGGCACAGTATCTCGCTATCACTGGATAGATGTTGAGAGGGTTACACGAATTTTCTCGACTCCCGGAATTTAGTCTTCTCCGAAAGTCCTCATACGCGTAAGAAAAAACCTGTTCTTGGGCAGGTTGAAATTGAAATAGGCCGTGTATAGTTGAAGGAATAAAGCGACCACCTCGTGACTGCAGCGGTGCCGGTTCGAATCAGGCCTGGGGATTCAAGTTGTGACAGGCGAAGTTAGAAAAGAAAATCGGATACTTTGTGAAAGCGAAGGTGGGCGAACCCATTCAACATTGAAATTAAGTTGGGATGGCTGCGAATGGGTGACCTTGGGCATCTCAACTAGAGGATAAAGGAAATGTTATCATTAGGGATAGGATTTTTATGTGCTAAAAAATCCGAAATATATACATAAATATGTGCTAATAAATTGTCAAATATTTAAAAAAATATGTATTTATAAATTATGTATTATTCAACAATATAAATTACTAATTAATTAGTAATTTTATAACTTAAAAAAAGTTACATAAATATGTATTTATTATATATTATATGAATAATATTTTAAAGAAATTATGTTAAAATATGTACAAAAAAATGTTCTTAGAGAAAAAAAGACATGTTCAATAACAAGACATTAGTAATTGTAATTAAACTAGGGGAGTGAAACAAGACTAAGATGAGAAAGGACCATGGGAAGAGGGGAAATAGAGAAATGGATTGAGGAGTAAACAAACAAATTCTAGGAAAATGCTACAGGAATAAGACCCTTGCTCTTTTTAATTGATTCTGAGAAATTCTTGATGTAATTCTGTGTGAAAATTTATTATTGCCACTGCTTTTAATTTGTGTTCAAAGATGAAAATATGGAATTTTCACGCACTATTTATGATAAATGATAAATTTCACCTTCAAGTTTCTAGCGTTCTCTTGATTTTTACGTAGTTACTGCGAACAATGTATTTACAATTGAACAAATAATTTAAGGAAATACATGATTCAGGACAAAATATCTAAAAATATGTAAAAAATAACAAAAATTTTAGAAAATATGTGATTTATAACAAAATATGTAAAAAAGGCCAAATATTTAAAAATATGTGAAATAAAAATAGCTTCTTTTGGCCAGAAATGTCTAGAAAAATCTTTAGTTAGTAAGGAATCGAAGATATCATGAGATAAAAATATATGAAAACATAAAAATCCTATCCCTAGTTATCATACTAGTTAGTCTACAACCTATTTGTACAGTCAGAGTAAAACGTTGGAGATTTATTCCACACTATAAAGCTAAAAAAGCTATTTCATTTTTTAATGAAAAACAGATTGTAAAGCTGCATTATCATAATGGATTGTTTATCCACCCCTTCCCCCCCCCAAAAAAAAGATGCCTTTAAGAAATAAATATGCCACGATTATGATGACGGATTCTTATGATAACGATACAATAAGTTAGGAAATCGGCATTTCATTGTTGTGTCTGAATAGAAAAGAAAATTATTGTTGTCAACCAATAAATAACGGCAAGTAAAAAGTTGGAATATTAAGTGGCAAAAATTAAAATATTTCTTAGTATACATGGATAAGTAGGGACACTAAATTGTTTAATATAGCTGGAAAACCCGGTGTAAGTTATGTCATTTCTCCCCCACCAATAAATTAGCAACGTCCCTGTCGCCACCGAACATTCGGATGGAAACGATCGTTAAGCATCATTAAATTTTTTAATTATACATAATAGTAATAATAATTATTATTATGGTGTGTAATAAAATGAGAAAGAGTGTAATGTTCCTTACATTTTATAAAGGAGCTTCTATCTCCATCGGCATACCGTTAGAGCGTGATCTCTTTCAGTAGTCCACTATTTTGCCTAATCATTAAGAGCCTCGCAGGTATTTCGGAACAGTTTTTAATAGTTTTAAGTTATCTACCTCCTCAATAAATAACTTATATTGCGTGCAATCAGATTATTCTGTACATAATTAGGAGTTTAAAAACGAACTATTTTTTTTTTCTTCAATCTGTTTAGTGCCGAAAACATTGCTGACAGTTCTAAAAACTATTCTAGGACTCTGACGCACGGATTATTGGGAATTTCTCAATAAGAAAAATGTTTATATTTTTTGAAGAGATTATACCTTTAAATGTCCATTGAATTGAAACAAATCGCTGACCGATATAAAAAGATATACAGAAATATTGACTCAAAGATTCAGGACATCAAAATGATAATGACCCAAATGTTGTTATAAAAAAGTTGCATTTTTATTGCAAGTTGCATCAGATCATAAAAAGTAATGGTGGATATAAAGCCATTATGAGGCATACTGAAAAAGTAGACTCACTTTAATAACACAATTAATAGAGTGGATGTCATATTTTAAATTATGATAATTATTAAAACTTTAATAACAACAGAAAATAGTGGTCCAGGAGTACAATAATAACATTATGTATGTTTCGTATGAAGGATTACAAACATAAACATAACAAACCATTTTTAATTTTTTATTTATTTAATTAACAGTTTTGGTAATAAATTATCACAAAATAAAATCGTTTCACTATGTGATAATCAAATACAAAAACTGTTGAATAAAAAGCCTAATATTTAGTAAACAAAATAATATGCTACAATAAGAGAGTCCTTTATTAAAAAACACTCAAATAATATGATTTGGATGGTTTTGAGAAATAAACGAATCAATTGATATATAAATCACTCTTGTTATTCATTTCTTCCATTTTTTTCCTTATTTATTATTTTTTTGATAAAGTGAGTCCATTTTTTCAGTATGTCTCATGACGGATTTATATCGGAATGTTTTTAAATTAAAATATTAGATTAAGATAAAACATTCGATGAAATACATTCAAAGTCCTTCTTAATGTTAACGGATTTTATAACTTAAAAAAATTATAAAGAAATAAAATAATTATAATAACCTTGTTGCTCATTACATTAGTTCCTAATTGGTGCAAACGAAGAGAGCAAATCTAAACGAGTAATTGATAACGAAGCAATTTTAGAGTTTCTCAATCATTATGTAAGAAATAAGAAACCTTCCGATGGACAATGTTCAATGACGAAATAAAATTAAAAAGGGAAAATAATTTTTATGTTTTTGTGCGCACCTGGCAACTGGCTGACTGTAATTTAAAAAAATATCGAGGAAAACAGACGCAAGGTTAGATAGAGGCGGAATTATCATTCCAAAACTAAAGTGTAAGAATTCTGTTGTGTTTTTTCTGTTATTTGGTTTCGTAACGCCATATTGTTTGTTTTATAAGGTAATACCAAAGAATTTGGTAACAGTTAACTGAAATTATCATTTGTTTTTAATCACTATTGCTATGTTAAAATAGCATTACCCCTAGCAACAAATATATTATTTATTTGATTATAGAATAATACATAAAATACAGTTATAATTCTGCATGTAATTCTTGTTTATTTAAATAGGAATAAGAAAAAAAATTACTAAATATATATTTTTTAATGTATAAGGAAAATAGATTAAGAAAATAAATAAAAACAATTTGATTTATGTTTATTAATTTGCAGGTTTCTTGCTTAAGCGTTTGCTTAATACTTATTTATATAAAAATGATTAACGTTTGTTATTTATTTTTTATATTTTATTTAGCTTTAATATAAATTAAATACCTTGTGATATGTTTTTACTAAAAATCTTCGGTTAAATTGTCAAGAATGAGGGGATAGTACACTTCCTAACCTTACAATGATAAATTAAGCCGACATTAAACTCAAATAGTTATATTATGCACTATATTTTATTTGAGCCTAAAAATAAAAATAGTACATAATATAAAAAAAATAATACACAATATAATAAAAGAAAAATAGTACATTATATTACTATTTGAGTTTAATTTGACCGCACCCGAACCAAATTCCATTTACATTATTTTAGTTGTTTGTATCTTTTTTAGCCCTGAAAAGTGGCAAAGAATAAATACTTTAATTATGGTTTGAGCTCTTTTGACCCCACGCCCATCTTCCTTTTTGTATATTACATACGGTCAATCAACGATCTTCCACTGAATATAAAGTAATTAATTTAAAAAAAAGGTATAAAAAAGAAATTAAATGTAAAAAAAAAACAGCAAATATGTTTTTCATAATAAATGAAAAGAGCTAAAACTCAATATGTTAAATATTATTGCTATGAAGATGGAAGCTCCATATGAAAATGGAATTTAACATTAATGTTTATGCTAAAAAAAAGTATTGTTAGGTTATATAAATGAATCATTATCAAGGTTGACAAGTTTTAATTATGAAATGTCTCATATTAATGATAAGGATTGTTAGAGCATTTTAATTATGTTTAAAAAGTCGTTAATATAGAGCTCAATTAGGTTAATGGTATAATGGTGTTACAGGAATGATGGTAGTAAAGACCCCATGTTGTAAAAATTAATAAAGGTTTTTTTATTAAAAAGCTCTCAAGAAGGAGTTTCACCTCAGCATTCAAACATATAATAACTATTACATGTAGAAATATCCATTAGTACTCGTATGGAAGCTAGTTAAATAGACTATTAAGTAGTTTATAATGGCTATCTTCGTAGGAGTAACAGATTCTATAATTTTTTGCAACATAATATAATAGAATGTTGTTCTGTTTTCGCGGGGGAGGGGAGAGAATGTTGGTTTTTGAAAAAATGTATCTCGGGAACTATTAAACGTAAATAGTTCTAATAGAGCTGAAACTGAGGCCAGTCAAATACGCCATAAATCAGTTAATAATGGTTATCTTCTAAGGAGGAAGAATTTCTTTGGGTTCTGGAAAAGTAATATTATTAAATGTTGATTTCTTGTTATTATTGGAGTACATAGACCAGTGTAAGGGGGAAGGAGGGATGTCTGCTCTCCTGTAAAGTGAAAGAAATGGAAGGGAGTCTTTTACCTCCAAGATATAGATTTGTATATAGTATGCAGATAATCTTATTGTACAAAAGTAATGGTCCTAACTAACTACATATGTATGTAAATCACTGCACATTAATTATACAACGAAATTAAAGTATTTTTTATACTCGGTTTCGACTAGGTAGGTTTCTTTAATTAAATTTATTTATTTTTAAAATTTAATTTCAAATTATATTCTAGCAGGATATCTAATTTGTGAATTTCTGCGCAATCTTTATGCTTTATTTATTTCAAATCACACAAATAAATATTGTTCATGCAGTTGTTATGCTCTATCTCCTCCTTAATAAAATATGTTATCTTTCCAGTATGTTTTTGGTTTGTCCCAAGCCACTTTTTTTGTGATTTGGTTATAAAGTTCAGTAACGTCGAGCACTGTTAGTACGTGGACTGGTGATCTCTAATGAGTGGTTCTCTCATAAAGGAGTATAAATTAAAGAAGAATTAATAATATGAACAATCACCCATTCGTAAATTGTAAAAGAAGCACGCAAACGTTACTCGCAAAACCTTTTTTTCTTTAGTATATTGTATTCTAATCTTTCAAAAGATAAATTAATGGAGAATACCAGGGAAAATTACAGACCACAAAAACGAATAGTGTCAAGAAATAAATCACTGATCGTTAAGATAATTGTTCCTAAACCACAGAAAGAGCAACTTTCCTCATTGGGTTGTAAACAACTTATAAAACTTGCTCAAGGAAGTTTTGGGGTTTTTCCCAGAAAAACAAGATCTCAGATAAAAAAGATAATAATGGATTTTAAGGAAAAAAAAAACCGTACAGAAGAAAATGCGCGTCGGCGAATATAGCGGTATATCTTAGGCGTTAATAGGTATTTCTAGCAGGGAGAATTCCAGGTCTAACTAGCACCTGTCTGGACCTACCAGAACATTTTTGAAAAAGAAAGAAAAAAACCCAAAACTTATAATTATTTTGTCAGTCAAATGCCTTAAAATAATAATTAATAAACTTCAATGTTGTTTTTAAAATTGTATCTGAATAGATGCAGGTATCTTCGATGAAGAAGGAATGTTTGCGACATTAGGCAGGTATCTGATGCGTCCGAAAAAATTTGTAAGCGATGCCACTGTAGTATTAGTAGTGTGGTAGTACTCCGCATACGTTTTACTTTTACAACTTCTATGTACAAGTATCAATTCTGGCAGATATAGGAAGATTCAGGACTAGATCTAGTTCATATTCGTAATGGATGACCAGAACATCACCAATAAACTAAATCCAGCAGAGCGGTCCTTCAACAATCCGTAATAAACAAAAGGAACTAAGCACTAAGTGCTGGCCCCGCACACAGTGGACCATTCCTCTAACTCTCTAAAATACCTTCTGGAAATAGAAGGACAATAAATTATAAATATGTATTACTAATGTCTATTTGTATTTGTAAATAAATAAAAATTCATAGGAGGGTTAGAAAAAATATATATATAAGTAGGAATTCTCATTCTTTGGACTTTGGAGTCAGGAAGATCAGTAGAGTTGACCTTTAGCATTCAATCAGGCAAATTTACATGTCATTTTGAAATATAGTAAATAAGTGTGTCTTAGTCTCTATATTCCTTCATACAAAGTAATTAAAGTCTATCGTAATCCACTCTACCGCCGATTATTGAATAAAAGTATACGATAATTTTTGGAAAAATATGTGTAGCTCTGTCTGCTTTAGGAACTGCACCAACATTTGTATCCAAAAAGTTTTGAAAAAATAACAACTCGCTGGAGTATCTGAGTCACAAAACTAAAACCAGATAGACATCCTGCTTCAATATGTGGAAGATTATTTTATGAGAATCATTTTGAAAATTGGCCAGCTTTCCTATGATTAAAGACAGTAATTCCTATATGATTGATATGATTCCTGAGCATTAGTCATTAAACGAATATAATTCATTTTCCATTTATCCTTAAACGGTTTCCTTTGTACTAAAATTGCCTGAAAAGACTCAATCTATGGATATCTCTGGTCTTAGGTTAAAGGACTATAGACTATTTCTTTAAATCGTGGAGTCTCCATTGATTGTAATAAGGGCGATTTTATAGATCATCTCAATTCGAAATAAAAAAAAGTAATAAATAGATTCTATGTGATTCACAATTTTTGGCTAATCATTTACTATAAAAAATCTCAGGTTTAAGTATTTTGTTTTTCATTTCAGATTCATTCGGTAAATTTGATGGTATTTTCTATTTATATCCTCAGTTTAAGGAAGGACATTCTATGCATATATATATATATATATATATATATATTGATAAAAATACAGCCTAAGACAATTATCAATTCTTTTTTTAAAAGTTTCTGATGACCACACGATAGAATATTAAAATTATAAATAGAGACAATCTTTTCAATCCAGAATCTCACAAAAAATTTTCAATGCTTCTTATTGTGTCAGAAAATTATCCATAGACATCTTCATTCTTTCATTGACTGTCCTCATAGTACAAAAGCCGAGAAGAAAAAAGGGCAGTTATCTCACCCCAATTTTCGATTACTTTAATAAAAACTATATATAATTACTAGTCAAAACTGTCAAGTCTACCAAGTACAGGTAGGGGGAATAAAAAATGGCGGTTGTTTCAAAACCTTAAAAAAACATTAATTTTTCATTCGGAGCTCTATATCTTAAAAACGACCAACAACACTAGAAAATCTTAGAGAACATTATTTAAAGAAGAGTAACTTTCCTGAAATATTAGCCCTAATAGAGCCATTTACGTCCAATAGTTCTTGAGATATAGCCTTTTAAAAAGCAACATTTCATAAAAATATACTGAAATATCAATAGTTAGTTAATTTATTTTGAGAAATCTATATCTCGGGAACTATGTGACGTATAGATGTCTATTAGCACTCACAGTAAAGCTAGTTTAACGCACTAGAAAGTAGTTTATGACCTTTAACTTCGTAGGAATAGTAGTTTTCATGATATTTACTAAAATAAATTAATTTATAGTTGTTCGGACAATAAGTTTGATTTATGAAAAACTTCATCTTAAAAACAATTGGGTGTATAGATGTTTGCCAGCACTCAAATTAAAGCTAGTTGAATTTACTATAAAATAGTTCATAACGTTTATATTTGTAGAAGTAATGGTTTTTATTCATCATGACAAAATAAATACACAAAATGTTAATTTCTAGTTGTTTGTATAAAACATTGGATTTTTAAAAATATATCTCTAGACACATAAGATGTACATATGTCTGCCAACACTCAAAATTAAGGCATTTTAACTTACTATAAAGTAGTTTATAACACTTATCTTCGTAGTGATAGTAATTTTTATGATATTCACATATGAATATAAATTTAAACAACTATAAATCAATTTATTTTCGCAAATTTCATGAAAACTACTACTGCTACGAAAATAAACGTAATAAACTACTTTAAAGCCCATTAAACTAGCTTTAATTTGAGTGCTAATAGACATCTGTACGTCGAATAGTTTCTGAGATACAGATTTCTCAAAATAAATTCACTAACTACTGATATTTCAGTACGTTCCATACAACATTTTTGTGAAATGTTGTTTTTTAAAAAGCTATATCTCGAGAACTATTGAACGTAAATAGCTCTATTAGGGCTTAAATTTTAGCAAAATTACTCTACTTTAAACGATGATCTTTAAGATTTTCCATTGTTGTTGGTAGTTGTACAGATATAAAGCTCCGAATAAAAAATTTATTATTTTTAACGTTTAGGAACAACCGCCATTTTTTATACCCCCTACCAATACTTGACAGACTCATCAATTTCGACTAGAAATTATCCCTAGTTTTCAATTAAGTAATCAAACAATGGGGTGAAATAACTGTATTTGTTCTCCTCTTGGGCTTTTGTACTATCATCTCAGCAATTCAGATTATGGCCTAGCCATCTGATTCGTTATACACTTAAGAATTATAAAACACTTAGATCATTATAAAGTTTTTAGGACAGCATCGAAGGAACAACACTATATTTTGTAATAATAATTTTAGAATCTTGTTTATAATAATAATTTTTTAACTTGCGCATGTCAGAAGTTTGTCAGTTGCGATTCGAGAGTTTTATTTAACTTATTCTAAAAACCTTAGATAGACTGAAATAAGATCGTTTAGCTACTACTATTCTGAATTTTGTTTCTTGTTCCTTGTCCAAGGAATCTTTGATCATCGATCCTAAATATTTAAAGATTTTGGAACATTAAAATCTGTAGTTTCCGATCATGCAGTGCCTCTAGGGATCAGCTGGTTTCTTCTCTCTCAAAAAAGACTATAATATTCCTTATTTTGCAGTTTTTGCCAGAAATAAATATTTCTCCATTAATTGTTTATCTATAAAAAATCATAAGTTCGCAACCTGTCATCTCAATTTATTCTGGATAATCTTCTAAGAATTCTGAAATGAAGATGACCTCGGGATCTTGAAACCGTTGAACATTCATGAAAGTAGTACTTCTACAGTAACATCGAAAGCCATTGTTATCTACTGATATTCTTATAATTCTTTAAAATATATAATAATAATTCTTTGTAGTTTTTTCACAAGTGTAAATTTCATAATATTAATAAATTTTAAAAAATGGTGATATATATTACAGATCAAGTTTGCTTAGAAATACTACAGATTTAAAAAGCCTTCAATCTGGGATAACATTGAGAAAATTAAAAAAGACGGACTTATACAATGGTCAGAATATTTTGAAAAAAAAATCGATGAGCTTAAACGAAACGGGGAAAACAATTTTTTTTTTTCAAAGAAATATTTTAAAGAATTATTGTTCGAGTAATAATAATAACAGGTATATTAACGGTGTTTAGCTTTGCATAAGTTCTGAAAAACAACCGTTTATTTTTTAAATTACAACAATTAGTGATAATTTTCTATACAGAAATACTTTAGAAAACCTTGAAAATAGATAAGAAATGGAAAAAATAGCAATATGACTCCAGTATTGTGAAAATGTGTACTATGTGATTCCTTACACCATGACGGCATAACCACACTGTTTACTTTATCTATGTAATAAATGTTCTTACAAAAGATAATAAAGTAATCAGCAGAAGCCATAACAAATATCAAGTTACGGTTACATTAAAATCAATTTAGCATCGAAAGCTACAAAAGTCTTTGATCGGATCTTCTCTTGAACTTTTAATTTGTTCTGTTTGTTTAAAACCAATTTATTTTATCTTATCCCAATATAATTGATTTCATTGAAACTGACGACAGCGATCGTTTCTTTTACGTACGTATTTTTTATATCATATATTTTTTTTTCTAAATAATAAATAACTGAAATGCTTGAGAAACCCGATAATATCCACAGTCCTTGCCTGCAAAGATCCAATTGAATATTCAAAGATCCCATAAAATTCGTCCAAACACAAATCTCGTGGTATGATTTATTTTATCTATATTTATTACTTATTCTGTACTGGCTTTGTGTATTCAGTAATTCGTGTAGAAATTCTAGAATACCTGCTCTTTTACAGTTCCACAAGTCGGAGGGGGAATGTAAATTGGAATGATTGTGCTTCAATACACTATTGAAAGGTAAGTGGAAGAACATGCTATGAGTGTAATTTTAGTGGAAATCAAAAAGGTAATTTTGCTTGGAATAATTTTTAAATAATTTTTTTTACATACCGCCTTACATATTTTTTCGGACACTTAAAATTAAGGTATTTTTAAGAAGTTGAAAAATTGAATTTCAGCTTTCATAATAAGAATATAAAATCATTTAATACAATTAATTTCCACTTAGCACTTTAATTATGGGCAAAATTATAGGTTTTTAATCAAAGCAGTTTAATGTTTTTTATACGTTTCATAAATGCTAAGAATTTTTCGCGATTTTAATTTTATTCAAACAAGGATGGGTTAGTTGTTATAATGTATTAATATTATATACAATATAACAATGGTTGATTATTGTAGGATTTGGTTGTTATATATACACTTTTAGTTTTTATTGCAGGTATTACGATTTTTTTCCGCACAAAGATCCCGTCTCAAGCCATGAGAATAAAGAATCAAAAGAGTCCATATAAATTTCTAATGTGGAAAGATGTTTTCCAGAAGAGGACAAATGTGGAAGTTTTGAAGAAATATAAGTTTTGGTTGAAGTGATCCGTTTCATGAGTATTTTTTATGCCGAATCCAGTGGAAAGAAAAGACGAAAAACCCCTTTAATAAAGGTTATACTTCATTACAAAATGGAAAAAATCTGCCTAGAGAGAGAGAGAGAGAGATAGAGAAAGAGAGGGAGAGAGAGATAGATAGAGAGAAATACTTTATTTATCTATGCTGCCTAAATACATCAGGTTGGTATCTCACACAGCATACTTATCAATCCGTAATCGGACATATCTAAATTACACATACATGGTATAATCAGATATAAATAGATATAATAATAAGATATAATAAACAATTTTTTTCCCCCTACAGTTTCCTTATACAATCAATTTCGGTCTGTACAACAAATACAAATGTTTCAATTCGTTCCTATTTTTCCTTCTCATTTCTGCTCCTCCAATTTCACAATTTTTTAATTCGCTCTCCGGAATTCACCCTCCTGTGAGTGACTAAACAAATGTGACCCGCTAAACAAATTGAATATTAGACGGCAATGTGAGAACAGATCGTCATTCATAGTCACAGCAGTAGATCAATTTACCAAAAACAAACAAATAGATACATGTTACGAGAGTAAGACTAACACATAGATTAAAAGGAAAATATAACAAAAAACCGGTTATTTTTTATCATTAATTATAGCTTTATTTTTCAGCTTTTCATTAATGACTAAAAAACATAGTATTTTTCGGACAAGGACTGTCTATATAAAATTTTATTTTTGAGCGATCTACAGCGCCACTAGACATCCCTATAAAATACTCCCAGCATAGAAAATAGAAGAAGAGCATTTTAAAAAAAATTCCAGTTTTCCAACTCTCTAGCCAGTAACTTCGCATTGAAATCAAGTTAAAGCGTTATACGTTTTATTTTAAGCAAATTTAAGCTAAACAATTTATTTTTGGTCAAAAAGATTGCTCATAAAGCGATTGTTATGAATGAAATTGAATAATTAGTAATTAACGCTTGACTTTTATTTCAAGGAGATATAAATCATTAATTAACAACTATTATTAACCAAACCGCATAAGTATTGTTATAATCCCAGATCCCGTGACAAAAGATGGATTCCGTGACCATGCCCATTGACCTGAAATAAAAAGTGCATGTCTGACATCTTAAAGTTAGTGGAATAAAAAAATATAACGAGGTAAATAAAGAAATGGAGGAAATAAATATAAAAGGGTGGGTAGTTATGGTTTTTTGATAAAGTTTAGGTCTACATTTTTTTTTTTTTTTTTAATAATTTATTTATTGATATTTACAACTGTATACACATATATACAACAAGTAAATTTGCTGTAGATGACTTAGTAACATGATAAAAACATGTGGAGAATCTACCCACTGATAGAACTCCAATAACATTTCTAAAGAAGAAGATCTCGAGGCCATCTTCTTTTCAGACGCCTAGGAGGATTATTACGTAATGAAGGAGAAGCCAGGTTAGAAACAAGTGGATTTGGGTGGTTGAGAAGTTTATTATGGAAGGAACGGTATCTGGTTCTGGCCAAATCGCCAACATATGGAATATTGAGGTCCTGATGGATGACTTGATTTGTGACAAAGTAAGGAGCATTAAGGATTTTACGAAGGATTTTGGACTGTAAGGATTGGATTCTGGAGGAATTTGATGGTTTAGTGGAGCCCCAAAGCTCAACTCCGTATGTCCAGATAGGCCTTATAATAGTTATGTAGATCAGTCTTTTGTAATGGATTGGCAATTTAGACCGTTTGTCCAGTAAATGTTGCAATAGTCGGAATCTACGAGCAGTTTCTTGTCTTTTTAGTCTTGTATGAGGATTCCATGTCAGTCGTTTGTCGAGATGTAGTCCTAAGTGACGGATCTGTTCGACAGGAATAAGTGGTTTATTATTAAAGGATATTGTAGGGGAAGAGGTCATGGGTTTACGTCGAAGGGTAAATGTGATTTGGTGGGATTTATTGGAATTTATTTTAATCCTCCAGTTTTGGCACCATTCTTCAAGGGTGGTGATGTGGGATTGGAGGGTTTGGGATACAATGTAAGGATCATTGTTCACTGACAATAGACATGTATCATCATACGTGGTGAGGATAGTGTTAGGATGGGTTGGGACTTATAAAATATAGGAATGATTTCACAGTGAGGATCTTGCATAGGCAATAATGATGGTGTATATTTCTTTTCTGCTTAGAATCTTCCATTCACATATATTTCGTTTGAAATAAAATTTTAAAAAATGGTCTACATTAAAAAATTTTATTTTAAACCTACGCAAATGACCGTAAGTTTATTTTATTAAAGAAAAACCTAAAATTTATAAAGCCTTTGAAGTCAGAACAGTTCTGAGACAAGGAGATCTCACTAATGCTGTTCAACTTAGCTATAGAAAAAGTGATTAGAAGAAAAAGACGCGAAAATGGTGGGGTGCACGACGGAGTGAAACATAGAATCCTAGCGTACGCAGACGACATTGCGATCCTAGGAAGTAGCCAAATGACATGGAAAGACTCTACAAAGAGAAGCAGAGGAAATCGGCTTGCAAGCAAATGAAGTTAAAACAAAGTATATGGTTTTAAATTGAAAAATCCACCCTAACGATAAGGTCTACGTGTATAGCAATAGATTAATACTATTACAATAGATTAATACATTAAATAGATAATTTAAAATACCTCGGCTCCACAATAATCTCATTAAATGATCAAAGGACTGAGATAGACCAGCGCAAAAAGAGGCTTCTCTCTGTCAAGAATACTGAAATTTAGAAAACTCTCTAAAAAATTGAAGCTAAGGGTGTAAAATGCTAAGATATAGCAAACTCTGATACACGGCTGCAAGACCTGGCTCTTACGAGTACCAAGTAAGAGATTCGGAATAACATACACATATATTAATATGCAGATGTATATGTATACTCCACCTGCATAATGCAAGTCAGATCAAGAAACAATATCACTTGGGCATATAAAAAAAGGAAATAAAGACCCATGGTCAGCAGAAATCAGAGCATACCTAAGCAGAAGAAATTGCTAGATCAAACGAATTTGACCAGAAGTTTGTCTGAGTGATCAAGAATATAGAAAGAACCAAACCAGAAAATTTTAGAGATAGCTAATTTTATACTTATTAGTGAAATATTTTTTTGTGTTATGATCTACTCAAGTGAAATTTAAAAAATGAGATAAGTAAAGCTACCATGGAGGACGGCAGTGGAAGGTTTTTCAATTTCAGGCGCTTTCTAAATATTGCTCGATTAAACTATGTTAAAGTTCCGTCTTCCCATTTTATGCTAATATTTCAAAAGTAATATAGGGCTGTCGCTCCCCGGGGGTTTTAGCAGGGCGCGTCTTGGAGGGTGGATTGCCTTTTTTGTGTTATGATCTCCTCTTGTGAGATTGTGACATATCGTACTATTAATAATTATTAATCTTATTTTACGTGTGTTAAGGCGCCAAAAATTGCATTTAAAAAATATTATTCCGCCGTTATCGTGTATGTTGTCTAACAACTTCCTTGTTATTCCGGACTGTTTAAAAACTTTAACTTAAACTTAATTTTACTATATAATTTAGGGTCAGAACGAGGCTAGAAAACCTTGATAAATCGATATGAAATATCACGCTACAAATAAATTACAATAAAACCACGCAACAGGCACACGTTTGATAATTATTAACGAATTATTTTAAAAGATACCAGACCATTGGTATACTTTCACAACTATTTGAAATTTAAAAATGGAGTAAGCAGGTAATTTCTACGTCAAGAGAATAAATTGTAAGATGTAAAATTAACAAATTAGAACCATAAACACTAAAATCAATTAAGGTTATAGCCGTAGACAAGGAATAGATCATAGACCAAATACAAAATACCAAAATCCCTCATAGAATGGAGTGTTTAGTCGTTTCGAACAATAAGCAGTGAAACATTAAAACCACTAGCAATCAGTACTCATATTCGTTTCCATTTAGTCATATTTCGGCAAAATTCATAGTTTTGAAAGAAATCCGCCAACAATTTAAAATAAATAATATCCAATGAGCTTTATCTATTATTCCTTACAGGTTGTGGAACAATTAAAATAAATATAAACTATAATAATATAAATTTGAATATTATTAATTCACCGTGTGTAACTGATTGTAGAAAGATGATCCCGACGGCGATGTGAATGTGAAACTGACAAATGTGTGAACGAAAGCAATTTCTCCAACAAAAAGCAAAAATTTAAATTTTTTGTTAGAGATTAATTAATAGTTTTTCATAAGGTAGTGTCCCAGAATATGAAGTTGGTTTCTATTTGATTGTTTTTTTTTATTAATGTTTTTAAGTCAACTTCCAATACGTTTTTGTATTACTCTTCTTTCTTTTGAAAAAATTAATTAAAACACATAATCTACTCAATTAATAAAACAGCTCTACAAAATTTTATTTAGAAATCAAAAATTTAAATTTAAAATTTAAAAATTTTATTCTATATTTTACAAGACCAACTTGCAAGCTTTGTCTTCTCGTCTTTATTACGATCAAATTCAAATGTTTTGGTTCTGTTGTAAAGACCAGTTTTCTCTTATTCTGATAACTATTAAGTATACAATATTTTAAGACTATAATAAGTCATTTAATGCATATAAATATATTTTATTATACCTCAAATTAAAATTAACATCGTATACATAACAACAAAATAGTTGTATCAATATATTAATTAATTAATTAAAATCAAATATCAATAAATAATTTTTTTTAAATTGTTTTCAACCAAGAAAATTTTTTCTTCTGTTTTCTCCTTTAGCTAAGTGCCAAATTATTTTTTAGTTTACATTCGTCAATTTCTTTTTCTATTAACAGTAAGAGATGGTCACTTATTTCGAATAAACAAAACTAAATGCACTTAAGAACATATTGAAAATTCATTACAATGCATTTCAGCCCTACAAGATTTCAAAAAGGTTAAGATCTTGCTGATACGATTTGATTGATGTACCGAGTTCAGTAAATACCAGATTGTAAATCGTATTGTAAATCGCGTATCTAATGCTGATTCTTTTCTGAGATTAACAAAATAAATCTATGTGAGCGATCAAAGTGTCACAATAATGCTGACAAAATGATAACGAATTTTCAATTCTAAAAGCTTGCGGAAAAGCTCTTTGATGGAAAACCCAGTAGTTTCCAGCAAGATTCAACCTCTCCTTCCTTCATCAAGAGTTCAGACTGGCCCTCAAGGTTTAACCTTCTAGATTTCCGACTTTGGACTCACCTCTGAAATTGATGGGTAACGATCGCGGATAGAGAAACTAAAAAATTTAAGACAGAAGAGGCGAAGATTAACTCAGTCCAGTTTCTGGTCTTAAGGAAGATTAAGGAGAGGAGATTATAAATGTTTATTGATAGGTATAGTATTTGCTCATACTCAATAATTAACGAAATAAAATAAATAATAAAAATTTCATGTCTAAAAGTGATCGAAGAAAATGTTATAAGCCAACCGCTATATAACAAGTATATATAACATAATATACAATCATTAAAAACTTATATACAAATACATAAATACGATAATGAAATAATGTTGAAGGAAAACATTCGTTCCTTAGTGCGGCAGCAGGAAAAAGAGTTTTTCATTTTTGAATTGCATTTCTTGATCCTTAATAAGATGATATTATATACTTTATTAAGATATTTATACCCTTAATAGCGTAATAAGACCCATAGTAATATAAATTACGCTTCACGAAAAAATTATTATGGCTTATTAATATTACTATTATTATAAATTAAGGCTTGTTTTTATTTTAGATAAAAAGTAATTTCACAAGAAATAGAAGCCGTAGTGATTACACTAATAGAGCGGCAATATAAAAGGAAGGAATTGAAATAAGAATTAGATGCAGAATTGCATTAAAATCTGTAGTCACATTCGCCGGTTCCAAAGAATGGCTCCAACGGGAAAAAATCTTTATGGAGTTCATTTTTCGATTTTGTGTCAAAAACACTCTTATTACCTTGGTGGGTTACAAGCATTCATCACAAAGTTTAAACAACTTGTCATAGAAAATTACTAGTTTTCGGAGCAAGTTTATAGCTTCGAAACCGGCATAAATTATACATTTAAAAAACAATGGTATCGAAAAAAGAAACAATTTCAGGATATAAACTTTTTTGCATATGGACAATGTTCCATCTCACCCTAAAGAATTTTCTAGGGAAATAAAGTTTGTGTAAGTAAACTGAGTAATATGGAATATAATAGCATATTCTGTTTCTTTTATGTATCTAATAATGTAAGCTATTAACAAATATTTTTTTATAAATAAAAAATATACTCTTTTTATTATTATAAATACTCTATTTGTAGTTAAGAGGTAAAATAATTTATGTAAAATACGAATCAGACTAATCTAACCCAAATATTATTATGCTTACAACGAGGGTGCAAGGTCTTGGATTCACGGATTTAGTTCAGATTTATATATGATTATAGGGGCCATAATTTTTTAGACGTTTTCAATTGGAGATGCAATTCACTCGTTAAATTCAGTTCTCTAGCAAACAATTACACGTAATGGGTTTAGCATAGCAGCAACGGATCGGTTAGGAGCTGGGTTCGAGTCCGGAGAGAGTGAATAATTTTTTTTTTTATTTTATGCTTATTTTTACATACATACATAATGGAGTTTAAATAAATTCGAAATTTCTTTAATGACTAGAAACCTTATAAGAGTTTTATCTGTAATTATCCTTCGTATAAGTACAGAATAATATTTATTACAAAACAATAAAAGTATTTCACAAGAACAGGAGAAAAGCCCTTTAACTGCCAGATAATAGTGAAACAATAAATTACGGAAACAATAAATTATTGGAAAAAAAATTGTGAAAGGAAACAATGAATAATATATGAAGAGGATGGTCAGAGTTGCGGTTAAAAAAGAACAAAATAGTTTTCAACTATTTATTGTCCGACGTTTCGTACCACTTTGTAGGGCTTCATCAGGGCTGTTCAAGAAGATAGGTTAAACAGTTATAAAAAAACTAGAAATAATAAATAGAACATTTATCAGATTAACAGAATTAGTATAAAAATATGACTAGCTTCTTACCCCTCATTGTCCGTACAGTGGTTAAACTTGTCATAAAAGCAAATGAAACATAATTTCGTAAAGATACCGACGAGGAACTCCGACCCGTTACTGCTAATAATCGTTTGCTACAGAACTGAATTTAAAGAGTGAATTGCATCTTTCAATTGTAAATATCTAAAAAATTATTGAGTAGTGGCCCCTATTACCATATGTCCTCATCAACAGGGAAACTAAATCTACCATCCGAAAAAATTTGACCTAAATCCGTGATCCTAAGGACTTGCACTCTCCTTGTTAGTAATAAATCAGTTATTTACAAAAATTCGGTACTTTTATGCAATTTGATTTCTAAATAAGCTATAAGCAAAAAAAAAAAATGTAATTAATGATTGGAGAAGATGGTCGGGGGGTGCGGTCAGCAAAGGAACAAAATAAATAAAAATATAATAGATGAATAAATATCTATTTTATTTTTATTTATATCATTTTTTTCTTTCTCTAAATGATGGTTGTTGTCTTTTTGTTTTTATAGCCCAGATGAAGACCTGAAAATCAGGTCGAAACGTCGGCATAAATAAATTTTTTTTTGTTTATTTATGTTGTTCCTTTGCTGACCGCACCCCCCGACCATCTTCTCCAATCAGTAATCTACGGTCAACTATATACACCTCAAGAACCATAAAAATTTTTACTCAAAAAGGAAGACGTTTTTACTTTTATGAAAAATAATTATCAATCATTTTTTCATGAAAAAACGAAATAAAAATCAGACAGAAACAATATTATTCCCAAAAAATTGGGATATTAAATTAGCTCAATTAAAAAATAAAAAGGAATGCAGGATATCAAAAACCAACAATAGCTAAATAATTATACCTATGTAATTAATTTTATTGTAATTATATATTTTAGATAAGAAATGCTGAACCAAGGATGGCAATGACCTCTCCCAATATCTTTTATACTCCAGCGCTCAGAAAACGAGATTTTTTTTTCAGGGTTAGTTTCAATTCATGGGCCTTTTTTTGTGAGGCTCTTAGGAATGTAAGATACTTGTGGCGATGCTAATCTCAGTATGCTACTCTGCTAAGTACGTTAGGTAAGAACGGGATTACATGTATCGAAAAGAGCTGATAAAGTTTTAAAAAAAAATCATAAAAATAAAATAATTATAAATGTATTTTATATTTTAAAAATCTAATTTACCTATTTATAATACTTGTGCAACAGCCACAATCTGTTAAATTAATAATCATTGTTACTAATATAAAAGTGGATGATGGGTGGTGCCTTCCCCTATCAAAATTTAAAAGATTTTATATTTCAAAATGTACGGAATTGATCTGAAATACAAATATATAAAAACAAATTTAAAATAATTTATGTCTGACGATAGAATAGTTATTTGATGACAACATTTGAATAATTAATTTGGATGGTAGATATTTCATAGAAATTAAAATAAATATTTTAACTAAACAATTTAATTGGATATGACTGGTAATTAAGATAAAATACTACTTTAATTGAATGAAGTGACCTATCACGGTAACCAAGTAAAAATAGCGCCAGACGCTTGTCCTGCCGATAAAATTCACTTCATGCTCATCATGCCAAAACCATCAAGGTAATAACTGTAAGTCATTAAATTAGAAAAACAATAAATTATAATTTATAAAAAAAAAAAAAAATTATAGTTTATACATAAAAACATTCATTCATACTAAAAAGGAGTTCAGGTGTCTGCTTAACATTAACTCAGGAATAAGAAAACGTTGATAACAACACAACCAACTTCCGGTTGAATTAAAAACCGGAACAATTGTCACCAGTACCATCTAAATCTCAACGTCATTTGACATTAACATATCAGTCTTTTAATACAAGGATAAATATGTAAGTCTCAATAATACGTTTCGGACATAACATTCGTTACGAGTAACGATTATTATCTGCAATTGTACAATAGTATTATCGATGTAATAAATCTCACCACTGTTTACATTTAAATAAATAATTACAATTTAAACGCTTATAAAATTACAATAATTGCTTAAGATATTTTTAGGGGAAAAATAATTCCAATGTTACATCGCTCGCAGAACATGAGAATCAGGTGAGTTGTCATCTGACGTAATTCTGACTTAGCGTTAGTTAAGCTCGACTCGTGCAGTAAAAGAGCAACAATAATATTATTGTAGGTTTTATAAAAGTATTTTAAACTTAACAATAATATTACTATTATAATATAACTATTAATATACATAATAACGATAATATAACTATTAATATTATGAATGTATACTGTTCAAAATAAAAAAAAATTATTATTTAATTAAATTTTTATTTTATTTGACGAAATATTTTTTAAATAATTATTAAGGGCAAGTTTTAAATTATTGTCAGATAATTAGGATTTTGAATATTTATGATTAATTCTTTTTTGTTAAAAGTTTTGTTTAATGCCTCATATATAAGCTGACAACAAAAATTTCTATTTCTGAGTTAATAATGTAACATGTGATTGAATAAAATAATAGTATCAAGCATCACTGCATGAAAGTTTATTATTATAATTACATGAGAGTTTCTTTACTTTATGAACATTATTATTATTTTTTCTAGTATATTGCGTCACATGATTTAACTGAATTCGGGTTTTTAACATTCGAAATAAAATAAAGTTTTTCTTACCGATAAGATGAGCTTCTGTGTATTATTGAAGATAATCACTGTTTTACTTCAAATCTGATAAAATGTAACAGAGTAATGTCAATGTTTCTTTCAGAATAAGTTTGATAAGAAATTATATACCGGGCCAGAATTTTGACAGTGTCAAGTGAGTTTTAAATTTAAATAAGGTGACTGAGACACGAAACAGCTGATGCAATCGACAATACCAACCCAGACACCGGTCGGCAGGTAACTGTCGGGAGTCGCGCTGACAAAGGGGAGTTCAATAATAGCACGCATGCGCTTTTTCAGAGGGTCAGCTGATTCCCAGGAACACGAGGAAAATTGGACCCCGAAGCAGGTTATCTTCTAACAGCTTTGTACATATCTGGTTTCATACTGAATGGTAAAATAAGAACTATTCAAAAACCAATAGAACTATCAACCCTGAAAAAGGTACGCTCTAGATCTAACATTAATTGAAATTTCGAGCTTAAATATAGATTAGAAGATAAGGCATTCATGAAGGTAAGTCATTCCTATTAATTAAACATTTTACTGACCTGTTCGCTTGTTTGTATGAATATTATTCGAGTTGGGCTTTTGATTGGCTATCAATACGACGAGCGGGCACTGTTTAATTCCTCCATATCTTGTTCTTGCAAAAATTTTATAATTTCGAAAGATCCTTGCGAGTCCTGATGCCATTTTAATAATATATTTAGACTTATAGCAGTAAACTGTAAGTGGATAGACTGAAATAAAAGATTCCACGGAGGATCGTAGAAGAGAAGAATGTAAATAACCAAAGCAGAGCTGTGACACACTAACGGCCGAAGCTGCTGGGGTTCGTATGTGTGCCAAATCGATTGTTTATAACGAGATTATTCAGAATTACAAGTCTTGTTTCAAACTATTTTTATTTTTTACTCTATTCACGTTTCAATATTAATTAATATAGTATTTTATTTCAATAATAATTTATCTCCAATCGTATTACTTGTTTCTAATAATGAGCATTCTAAAATCACTAATAAATATCATTTAGAAAATTTTACAATACATATTGTATTGAGAAAAATAAAATATTGTAAGAATTTTGTAAAAAAAAAAATTATCCCTTAATTTATTTACTAATGCCTTCTTTTTTAAAAAATATTATCATAATTATAACCATATTAGAAGTTTTACATACGAGTTTATTTTATTATTGTTAAAATAGTTTTAGTTAAAGGAGCGTCCTAGGCGGCATACATTGAATGTATTTTAAAAATTAAATATATATTTTTATAAATGATAACAATATTTTTTCCCTTTATGCTTCCACAATTCTAAGTCTAATTTATCTAATATATAATACTAATAAATATCAATATGATTATTAAAAAAAATCTCTATTGTATGATTAAAATTCAGTATTATAAACGTTTTGAAATAAAAAATAGCAACAGATTTAACTTATTTTTAACGTTTTAGAAGATTAAAATTGAAATGAGTAAAAAAATATGACATAATTATTTTTAAGATCTTTTATTAGCAATAGCTGCTTAAAAGAACTGTTTTAAATAAATAATTCTATAAACATTGTTTTTAACATTTTTCTCGCTCAAAATTGCAGAATGAGCTCACCGTTTATTTTATATATTTTTTTAAGTGGCTCATTTATAAATATGAATATTTTATAAAATATAGTTGTAATAAAAATTATAACTTTGAAAATTTATTTATTTTTTAAAGACCATTTAACTATTCAAAAATTGTACATTGCTATTTCTGAAAAAAAAAAAAAGGGCAATATTGAATCAAATGATTAGAATATTATTTCAAATTTATGAAAGAAAAAAAAACCTTGAGCAGCCTAGGTCCTACCCTAAGCCCTTATTGTTCCCTCATTTATTTCTTTTTTTTTTTGGAAAACATACGAAAATATGATTTCATTGTATGAGAAACATTAATGCCTAATGATCTGAAAAAATGGCCGATGGTGATGGAGGGGAGTTGAGACCCCCAAAGACATTTCTCAACCCCAACTCCATTTGAAGGTGATACAGAAGCGCTTTAAATTTAAAATTCACACTACCGAAGAAATAATTAGGTGTGGCAAAATTTTGAATGACATTCTCCATCCACTTAGGGTATCGTTCTTCCTAGAAACAACCTTACTTACGAAATTTCTAGCGGGTTCCCGTAATTGCCCAAAAGTAGAGAATTTGTATATACAGATATACATATATTTAACTGTACCGAAACCCGTATGTGCCTCCCAAAACCGTTTTTTAGGGCTAATGAAATAAAATGCGCCAGACTCCTCTTCAATGACCTTCGAAACAGTGAAAAAGACAATTTTTTTTTGAATAGTAAGAACAAAAAGTATAAGCATCCACACCACGTCGCAAACGAAGCCGGACTCCAATGCCACTACACAAATTATACCAACGTCCACAAAGTGGTTTGCATT
This sequence comes from Halyomorpha halys, assembly GCF_000696795.3. Taxonomy (NCBI): domain Eukaryota; kingdom Metazoa; phylum Arthropoda; class Insecta; order Hemiptera; family Pentatomidae; genus Halyomorpha; species Halyomorpha halys. The sequence continues at coordinate 123,096 of NW_027112570.1, forward strand.
TAAGTGATCCTTTCTTATCATATCTCCCGCAAACAGTGATCAATTGTATTTTTTTATTTGTTTTTTCCTTCTTATGTCACCTTTCTCTAGTTCAAGCTTGGAGCAATTTCCATAATGACTTCTTTCTTCCTGTGGTTTACAAGCGGACATAGCAAAGACATTTTCTGAGGTCTGCCTGCTCCATATTTTATAAATAGAAACATTTTCTAATCCATCAGTTTGAGGCAAAACAATTTTATGAACGTATGACAGCTCATTCTAGGTCATACATCAATAAGTTTTTGTTTGTTTATTTTTTTTAAATCAAGTACATTCTGTAATTTATTTTAAAAATATATCAGATAGGATAGTTTTTCTTATGTAAAGCGTAAAATCTCGATTCCCTTTTTTTTTTACTATCACTGATATATGAATGATGGGACATTGATTCATTAAAATAAGGAAGTAAACCTCGATAAAAGTACTTACGAAAATACCGTAGTCAATTTGCGGTATGAGAAAGCCCTAAAGCTTGCGCACATTTCAAGGGTAGGCCTGACACACATATTTCTGACAAACAGCATTACTATGCTAATTCTTATTGAAAATAACAATATGTGGGAATTCTAAATTATTTATAATTACTGTTAATTGTTGTTGCTATTGTTGTGAAATTTTTTTTAATTATGTTTAAAAAGGGAACTAAAACTTTTATTTGTGATACTATATGATTCTAGTTCAAATATATTTGTCACAAAACCATTCTCCTGTATGTTATTATATGAGTGGGTAACGTCATTCTCAAGATGAATAAAATTTCTATTCTTTTTTTTTAGCTTCATAAAAATCAAATGGAAAATTTTAAATTATAAATTTATGGAGGTCTCTACAGGTAAACAAGAAGTTATATTCTTATTGCACCTTCTCTAATCAAATTACTATACATGCATGACGAAAGAAAACTAATAAATTTAAAATTTATGTTGTACAATGTATATTTTCAAGCAGCTGAAACATCTCTTGTAAATAACACAAAGCTAACACCAATAAAAGCGATACGGGGTTCAGACGCAGAAAAGAGATAAGCATTATTAAACCACTTGAATTGCCAATAAACCTAATGGAAAGAACAACATAGTGCAGGACTTATCACAAAAAAAAATAAAAGGAATGCAGGCAATATCTACAATTAACCCTTTGCCGTCGAGGGCTCCAGAGCGGAACTATTTATATTTTTTCTTCAAACTCGAAGGCACTGTTATGAAGACAATGCAAATGATTTTCAGTCCATAACATAAGGACAAAGAAAAATCGTAAAAGCTATTATATGTATAAGATTATTCCCTTTTTTTGACAAATGAAGGTCGTTACTCGTGGATTATTACGCTTAAAATATTATTTAATGCCATATTTCTCAATAAAAACATTGCCGAAATGTCTCCTCTAAAGATTCCCATTAACGTTTTAGACTTCTTTGTATTTCTTCTCAAGAAGAACATTTGAGATTTTTTAAGACTATGTTCACTCGACTCCACTGGCAGATTTTCGGAATGCTGCACATTAAATCCTTCCGGTCATAAGGATTACCTCGCAGAAGTTGCGGTTCTTCGCCACGGACGGACGTTCTCGGCAGAAGAGTCCTCGTAAAATTTTAAACTCCTCAAGTTCTTCGTATCGTTATGAACGGGGCCTAAAAGGTCCTAGTGAGTCGTTTCAGCTTGCAAGTACTCGATTTACTGAACACATAAAGTTATGATATGAGAGGAAACATCTGATTTGATTAACGATTCCGATGAATACTGAATGAAGTAAATACTTTTTAAGAGTATATTCATACTTCTCTTTTCATTCTTCATGAGATCTTCGTTATGCAAGGAGGAAGAATGTTATAAAAAAGAAAAATTAAACAGAGATTCTTTACTCATTCATTGATGACCGTGGATATTATGGGTTTTTATAAATCGAAAGAACTTGAGAGAAGTAACTAAGTCAGATTTAAAAGTGAGCTTAAGTTTTCAAAGTTGAAGCCAATGGAAAGATTTATGCATTAGTACATTTTAAAACAACCTGATCTAGGTTGCTTAAATACATATACCATGTGTATAATAATTTTATCTGTAATTCTCAAAAATAATTCAGTATTAACTGGCAAATATCCGTCTGCAACAGAAACTTTCGGAACATTAACAGTAGTGAGAATATGGGGGAGCTGGTGCATTTTTTTGAGGAGGGAGTTCCTCGACTTACCACCAGAGCGCTGTTAGTTCAGACGGTGACCGCTAG
>NW_027112571.1:0-1625 GCF_000696795.3 Halyomorpha halys
TAATTTATAGAAAGTTAAATTTCCTTCATTTTGAGTGTTGGCAGACATATGTGCGTCTTATGGATCTAGAGATATATTTTTTTCAAAAATCCAACATTTTATACGAACAACTATAAATTAACATTTTGTGAGTTTATTTTGTCAAATATCAAAATCTACTACTCCTACAAAGAAAACCATTATTAAATATTTTGTAGTAAATTTAACTAGCTTTAATTTGAGCACTGGTAGAAATCTGTACATCCAATGGTTTCTGAAATAGAGTTTTTCATAAATCAAACTTATTGTCCAAACAACTATAAATCAATTTATTTTAGCAAATATCATGAAAACTACTATTCCTACGAAGGTAAAGGTCATAAACTTCTTTATAGTCCATTAAACAATATTCATTCTGAGTGCTAATAGACATCAGTACGTCACATAGTTCCTGAGATAAAGAATTCGCAAAATAAATTGACTGACTACTAATCTTTCAGTAAATTTTTAAGAAATTTTGCTTTTTAAAAAGCTATATCTCGAGAACTATTGGACTTAAATAGCTCTTTTAGGGATAATATTTCTGAAAATTTACTCTTCTTTAAATAATGTTCTCTTAGATTTTCTGGTGTTCTTGGTAGTTTTTAAGATATAGATCTCCGAAAGAAAAATTAATGTTTTTTTTTAAGGTTTTGAAACAGACGCAATTTTTTATTCCTCTTACCTATACATGGCAGACTCATCAGATTTGACTAGTGATTATATCTAGTTTTTATTAAAGTAATCAAAAATTGGGGTGAGATAACTGCCTTTTTTTCTTCCCGGCTCTTGTACTAATAGTGATGATTGCCAGATTAAACACTAGTGGTTTTTGAATGAAAATATTAAAGTAGGGATAATTTCCTATTACTATCATTATTAGAATTAGTTATTAATATTGTAATATAAGAGAGAGCTTGTATATAATGTCTCGTTTTTAAAAATATGCATATTTAATTTTAAATAAGGGAAAATCGAAGAAAAAATTTGAACTTTTATCGAGTTTCGGAAAAAAAAAAATATATATATATATAAAGACCGGGAAGGTGAAAATTATGAACAGCAAATTTTAATTTTCTGTTACTATGGAAATTAGTATTATATTATTTAGAGGGGAGAATGTCAGCTTTGTTCCTGCCAAGAATACAACAGTCTGACGAAGCCGTAAAACAATCGAGAAAGATGGAACAGTCTTGGCTTTTCCCGTTCGAATAAATTGTCTATATTTTTCTTTTTCGGTTATTTATGAAACTATTTAATATTTTGTATTTATCCATTGTTTATTATTGATAAAAATGATAAACTTTTCAATTAATTTCTGGACTGGACAGATTTAGGATTAATATCTCAGGTAACAAAATGCTATGTGTTATAGCAACCCACTGGATATGGGTAGCATTGTTTACTGCTAATAAAGAATTTATTTCTCTTAATTTGGTACTCATTTTTAACTTACGTTAACTTTACCTACTTCATACCTTTTTACCTTTTTATTGTAGCTCTGATGAAAAGCTGTGTATAAAAATTATGTCAATAAATAAATAGCTTCAACTATTAGTTAATTTTTTTATGTAGTTCAAATAAAATATCCCATAATTTATAAATTA
>NW_027112572.1:0-532 GCF_000696795.3 Halyomorpha halys
ATTGATTTACTCATTGGTGTTGTAATACGTTTTACTCTAGCTGTATTTACCAGGGCATTCAAAATGTCCTGTCGTTTTTCGTTTGTTCGTTGTTTTTTTTGATTCTAGAGTGTTTGCTAATTGTGTGCTGATCGAATGTATATAAAGAGATGTACCGAACCCAATAAAGCAGTATGTTACAGCAGTTCACAGTGTTACATCTTTTTCCTTCTTCTCTTTTTTTTGATATTTGGCTTTCGCCGATACTCAACTGGTGCCGAAAGCCGGGAACTTTAGATACTGGATTAATTTTCAGTCTAAAAGAAATTCTTTTTTTCCATTGTTCTCTTTGAATTATGACCAATAACGGATTAGTGAGAAGAGCAGTTCTGAACTTAGAAAATATGAACCAAAACAACCAAACTTTAGCAGCTGCCAACCCACCTCCATAGGAGATTCAACCATTACCAGAAGTCTCTTTAGCGCAATTTCATGCCACGACGCTAGAATGGATTAAGGTCCGTACGGCAACTGCCCAGGACCTGAGAAAGGC
>NW_027112572.1:582-1047 GCF_000696795.3 Halyomorpha halys
AATTTTTCAAGGATGGGGGGCCAACTTCACAGAGGTCCCACCTAGGAACACCACCTATGTTTGTTGAATTATGTTCATTTATCCATTAAAATGTAAATAATTTTATGTATAAACATGTAAATAGTATTATAATTGTAAATGTATTGCTTCAATAAATAAAGTTTATCAAAAGAATATACTTAATATATATATATATAAGTTACAGCCTTAGGCAGCTGTTACTTCCATGTCAGCTGACTGAGGAGATTTACTGATCGAATGTATATAAAGAGAAGTACCGAACCCAATAAAGCAGTATGTTACAGCAGTTCACAGTGTTACATCTTTTTCCTTCTTCTCTTTTTTTTGACATTTGGCTTTCGCCGATACTTAACTGGTGCCGAAAACCGGGAACTTTAGATACCGGATTAATTTTGAGTCTAAAAGAAATTCTTTTTTTCCATTGTTCTCTTTGAATTATGACCA
>NW_027112572.1:2849-7562 GCF_000696795.3 Halyomorpha halys
AGAGGAGAACACGGCGGTTTGCCTAGTATAGAGATTGCAGGAGTGAGGTGTCTGGTAGACACCGGTAGTTCCAGTACTATCATGAGTCGAGAGGCTATGGAGAAGTGGTGTAGTGGAGAGAGAGCACACCGGATTCAAGTATGTCAGTGTAGGTTAATCACCTTAGGTGGCCCTTGTGAGGTAGAGGGGGAGACGGAAATAGGTTTGAACTATAGGGGATTTAGTAAGAGCATCTTGAAAGTGCATATTGTAAAGACCATGCCGAGGGAATATAAAGTAATTGTGGGGTGTGACCTGCTAGGGAAGGTGGGTGCATGGATTAAGAATAGCAAGGGAAAATGGAATATTAAGATAGGTGGTAAAACATACTCGTCAACAACAGAGGAATGAGGGTGCACGGATTGGGGCAATCAATCAATCTGTATGGGCATACAGATGTGATGAGATATACTCACCACGAAAGACTGTTGAAATAGACACATTGCCAGAATGCCGAAAGATGATATGCTAAGAAAGTTATTCCATGGAAGGCTTTACTGGACAAGAGGAAGAGGCATACTACGGCATATATGTATTATAAATTTCACACGAAATTTTATATACCAATATATCAGCGACAACATTATATAAAGTATGCTCAAAAGGTGCAGATAGTTAGTGAGTAACCGAGGAAATTATACGTATGATTAAATTCTACTAACGTTTTACCATCCAGAATTAAACAAAACTTTAATTTTATCGTTAATTTTAAAACACCTTCTATAAATTTTCCCGAGGTCGAATGCAATATTATTTGTATTAATTTTTAATGCATTTTATAATAAAAATTCTAGGCGAAATAACTAACTTATTGTTGTCGTTTACTTTTATGTTTACCAAAACAAAAATGATAATAATAAAAAAAAAATTAAGGTATTTTAATTAAAACAAATAAAATAAGAATCAGTCGGAATAGTGCTTGAGTAGTAGCACATCTGAAAAAAAACTACTTTATTTTGTATTTAATGTATTTTATAGATTGTGGTTTCTTGTTGACAACCCTTCTAGCTTGGGGACTATTTATGGAGGGACTACAGTGGATAAAGAAACCTTTTGGTAGGGTAATATCTTTGGAACACGTTCCTTTCTAAATAAAATCATCATTTTTATGTTAGGCATGCCATTATACAAGCAAAGCTGCGACATGATTTAATTTTGAAAAAAATATATAAATGAATTTTCGTAAAATAGAATAATCTTAATTGTTTTAATATTGATTTCGTTAATAGTTAAACAAATCATCACTGAAGTTACAAAATGATTGCTCTAATGTTGTTTATGATGAATAGTTTATTTTTAAACGCACTGTTAACTAGTAAGTATTGGTTATCAAGAGTAGAACTAGGATTAAAATTAGGTGGGGGGGGCAAGCCATGGTCGTCAGGTTGTGACATTTGAGCACGGAAAAGGCGGATAAAATCAAATTTTAAAGAAAATTATGTATGTCATAGCAATGCTTTATTTGTTGTTATTACAATTATTTGCTTGAAAAAAAAATTATTTTGATTAAATTAATACTTCTTTTCACTTCTGAGGGGGTGCAGCTGCCCCTCGCTGGTACGCCTATGTTGGTAATGCTAAGTAGTTAACTTAATATACCGTTATTTTATCAAGTTTTAACTATCAATCACTATCGTTTTTCATTAAATGTCAGTACGGGATATTTCCAATAAATATTTCAAGCAAATTAAGGTAGACAACGGGCAAATGATGACGTCAAAATATTACGGAATTGCTTATGATTTTATCAATTAAAATGAAGCTGGCAACACTGAGCTCATTCAATATATGAATATTTAAAGTTACTAAAAGTAACTAACGTGTCATAATTTGATTCTTTCTTCATAAAAAAACAAATAATCAAATATTTATACCTTAAAACATTTAAAATTTGATTTAATGAAAGTATGAATTAATTAAAGTAAAATTTTATAAGACCGAGGCTTCTCGAATGTAGAAAGCTCATTAGGTAAATTTATTTTGGATAAAGACACACATTAAAGTGACTAGCACAGAAAAGGATACGAAATGGACGCAGACAACAACGGTAGTGAATTTTGTTCCTTTTAAATAACTATTTAGGGCATAATCTGAATTCAAAAAAAAAAATCTTGTGAATTTACTGTGGCTTGGACATTAATGTCATTATTTACTCATATATTTCAGAATCTTTTTATTGAGAATTTCATAATATAACGTAGTTTACCTTCAATTTTTATATAATAATTTGTATTGAATATTAATAATTAATATTAAAGGAAGTTTTTATTTCATCTGGAATTGAGATTAGTTTTATGATGATTATTTTGTGTATAGTACCTACTACAATTTCTATCTTTCGTAGCTGTTTAAAATAAAAAATTAAACAAGTATTCAGAAGATTATTATTATTAGGATTACATTATGTTTTGTATTAAAGTAATTTTGGTATGTAATAATAACTATTCTTACAAACATAGTTGAAAAAACGTTAAACTTTAACAACAATTTACAATTTATAAAATCATTAGAATAAATGTTATACCTACTGTATTTAAAATATTATTTAAATATATATATTCTAAATCCTGGAACTATTATTATTCTAGGTTATGGTTGAACTAATAATCTGTTTTTATAGTTGTCTACTTTAAAAGAAAGGTCATACAAGAGTATACATTTGGTTTATATAATTAGCTAAAAAAATATAATGCGCATATAAAACTTTTTATTTTTTTAACTAATCAATCGATCAAAAGAGCCAAATGTTAAGAAATATCTATTCATTAAGAATTTTTTTTCAATGCAAACTATATATTAGTTGTACTTCTTCAACCTAGTTTAGTTTGGATTAAAATTATATTTTATTTTTAAGTTGTATTTTAACCATTGTAAAGAAGCTTTTATTGAAATGATTTTATGTATTTTGTTACAGTTAGACATTTTTTCAACTATGATTGTAAAAAACTATTATTATTAGTTACTAAATATTACTTTAACAGATGAATGATTTGATATATTAAATAACATTAATTTAGTTATTGACTGTTATATTTATTTGCATGATATTTTTCTAATTAAAGAGTGCAGCCTTGAAAATATTAGAAATATAAATGTTTATGCAATGATATGAAACATTAAACTAATTATTAAAATAGTAGTATATATTATCTACAACTTTCTGGATAAATACAATTATCCAAGGTTTTTAAAAGTAGCATACTAATTAGTTGTGTAGCTAACCAGTTTTAGGAGATCCAAGCAAGTGCCTGGAAAGGTTAATTCTTCCTCTAACCTTCCAGAGATATTAATCTATGTGTCAAATATCAGTTTGAAAATAACACACAATTTGAGTTAATGTTTTAAACTAATTCTCATTATTATTTTAGAGTATCTGACTGGTAAAATAATTATAATTTATTTATTTATTTTAATTTTTTTCTTTATATTCCTACTTTTTCAAAAATTTTCTAGGGGGTAAAAAATTGCTAAGAAGGGTCAGGGCAACCTTCTTTACTGTTTGATCTGCAAAACTTATATTTAAAACCTTTTCTATCTATAAAATATCTGTGTTATCAGTTACAAAGTCTCCATTTTCATTTTTCACATTTATTATACTTTTATCTATCAAATTTTCTCCTAAACTGTTTTCCATGTAGTCATATCTAATTCACCTCCAAAGCATTCCTTAGAGTTTATGTTCTGATTTTCTGCAATGTGATTTGAGATATTTATCTTTTGAACATAAATGTACCAGTTTCTGAGGTTTTTCCCCTTCTATTCTTTCCAGGCTTCCTTTTTCTCTACCAGTGTACATTTTAGTTCCTTAATTTTCTATTCAGTTCTTTTTTCCCTCATATCATTTTTCTCTACAAGGTATGTTTCTGTTGCAGTCTGACAAAAGTTCACTAGTCTTTCTCTAGATTTATCAATTAGAGCTAATGGTTTAATGAATATTAATATAAATTACTGTTATTGGGATCCCCCTGCCATAATGTTTCAGTTCTTCCATGTATTTTTGATTTTCTTGTGATAGGTTTAACAATCTGCAACAAGAATGCTGACCTCTGAACCCCAAATTACTTTTATATTAGTGAGATCCCACCCAATCCTAACATTATCCACTATACTCACCACATATACTGATGACACTTGTGTGCTTTCAGTTAATAATAACCTGTTAATTGCATCCCTAACTCTCCAATCTTATATCACAACTCTTGAAGAATGGTGTCATAAGTGGAGGATTAAAATAAATTCCAGCAAATTCCATCAAGTCACCTTTACTCCTCACGAGTGAACGTACAAACTGCCCTACTGTATTCTTTAATAATATATCACTTATCCTTGCTGAGCAGATCAGCTAACTAACTTGGAATCCTCTTACAGAACTGCAGAGTCAAAAAACTGCACGTCGGTTCTCATGGTTACAACATTTACTTGACTGATGGTCCAAGATTCCAATCCATTACAAAAGACTGATCTACATGACTATAATAAGGCCTATCTGGACATATAGAGTTAAACTTTGGATCTCCTCAAAATTATCAAATTTCTCCTCTGTCCAATCCTTTTACAAGTTTATATCATGCCATGTAACACTGATATCATATTTACTAGATATATGTTTATGTAATACTGATTTACATATCAATAAATTAATAAAAAAAGAAATTAGTGAAATATTTTCTTATT
>NW_027112572.1:11652-15111 GCF_000696795.3 Halyomorpha halys
ATATAGATGTACCAAGAGATGTACCAAACACAATAAATTCAGTTAACCTTAAAAAAAAAATCAAAGGTAGTAAAAAGTAATACACAACACGATTTATTTTCTTTCTTTTTCACAATAAAGCACTCTCTAATTCATTGTTTCTTTCTGTTTTAGAAGCATCGAAAAAAAGAATAAAATAAAGTCAGTATGTTACAGCAGTTCAAGCGTGTTATTCCTTCTTCTCTTTTTTGACATTTTGCTTTTGCCAATACTTAGCTGGTGCCGAAACCCGGGAACTTTGGATACCGGAGTAATATTTGCTTTAAAGAAGAATTTTTTATCGTATTATTGTCAGCTTTCAATTTTTTTTTCTATTCTCTCACTTTTTTTTAAATAATGGCTGCCAACAGTATTGACAGACAAGGTCATGAACCTGGAAGCTTTAAATCAAAATGGGGTTCAGAACCCACCTCCCATGGAGGTGACTCCTCCTCCCCCGGAGCTTCCCTCACTACCAGAAGTTTCTCTAGCGGGAGCCCACGCCACAACACTTGAGTGGGTAAAATTCATACTACTATAATAGACTATATAATAGTATGCACACCAATTACGCAAGACTTGAGGAAGGCCGTTTCTGACATCGAACGGTTTACTGGGGAAACAGGAGAATTGAGCCACTTCATAAAAGGGGGTGACCGACTATAAGCCGAATTGAAGCGAAGTCTATCGAAAGTCTACTCGATAGTGAAGATGCGGAGGCTTTAAAAGCAGCGGTCGTCTGCAGAGTCAAGAGGAGCATCCTAAATCAGATTCAGGCTGACGAAGAGACCCCTTGGAGAATTATCAAGGAAAGATTAAATAAGGCGTTTGGAGGAGGACGCTGGGCCCCAGAGGAAGACATATTTATGATGATCCGAGAGACAAAGAAACCGAAACAGTCTAGTGAACAATATGCCACGGAACTCCTGGCACGCTTTAACAGAATCCAAGATAAACTGAGAAAAATGGTGGAAACAATCCAGGTACAGAGTAGGATACAATTCTTATCCCTGGTACTAAAGATACAGTTGGCAAAGGAGCTAGGGAAGAAGGAAGGATTTCCGAGAGAGCGCTCATTTGTGGAAATTGCTCAAGATCACATAGAAGCAAGTGCTAGAGAGGTAGAGGCCCGTATAGAAGTAGAAGAAGCCTAGCTAAACCCAGAAACCATAGTCGGCGGGAGGACTGCAAGTGTCACGGTTATGGAAAGATTGGGCATTTAGTGGCGCATTGGCCGCACACGAGATGCTTTGAATGCGGGAATGAGGGGCACATAACAAACAGTGCCCATATTTGTACCGAAGAAGAGATGTGAGATTGCGAACCAATGGAGATCAATGCACAACAATTACGGAGAAGCTAACGTAGGTTGAGTAGATCTTCAGATGAATCTACGCAAGCATCAGGAGCATCAGAGACCGAAGAGGAAGTCGAGAAGCCAAGAAACCGAGGTAGTCTTGAGGATAAGGTAGAAACAAGAGGATGGAAACGAGGGAACGGAGGAGAATGGAGGCGAGGGACTGGAGAGAGGAAGACGCGAGACATCTGAAGGGGTTGTCAGCGGAGAGGCGACCGCACACTGCTGAATCATAATGTGACAGAAAAAAGCGGCGGTCTGCCTATAATAGAGATAGCAGGAGTTGTAAGTAATTGTGGGATGTGACCTACTAGGGAAGATGGGAGCTTGGGTTAGGAATAGCAGGGGAAAATGGAAGGTTAAGTTGGGAGGAAAAATCTACAAATGTCATTTTCAGCGGAAGAACGCGGGAGCTCGGGTCGGAGCAATCAATCAAACCGAGGACTAAAGACGAAGCCTTAGGAGGGAATTCGAAGATATCTTTTTCAAATAAGGGGACGACCGGGAGAACAGTCCATGAGATCATACTAAAACAATACAAAGTGGCATACGTTAAAGAGAGGAGATACCCGCAGGCGCTACTTCACCACATTCGAGAAGAGCTTCAAAGTTTAAAACGCCAGGGAATAATTATTGATAGCACTTCCTCGTACAATAGTCCGTTGTGGGCAGTGAAGAAGAGCGCGCCTCACCAATCTACTGAAAAGTACAGGGTAGTGATTGATTACAGGAAGCTGAATGAGAATACCGTTGACGAAAAGTATCCGATTCCCAGATTTGAAGACAGTTTGGACAGGCTAAGCTGGGCGACGGTATTCAGCACATTGGACTTGAAGGCCGGATATCATTAAATCAAAATACACCCTAAGGATCAACATAAGACTGCATTCACATTTGAGAGAGGCCACTATGAATTTACAAGAATGCCGTTTGGACTGAAAAATGCTCCCTTTCAGCGCCTGATGGACGAGATTTTGAGCGTAACTGACGAATCTGTATGTCAGAGTTATATGGACGATCTCCTAGTGTTCATTAAGAGCGAAGAAGAACACTTGCAGCATTTACACAGCGTATTCCAAAGAATTAGGAAATTCGGGCTGGAGCTATCCGGAGAGAAATCATCGCTTGGGCAGGAACAAATTAATTTTTTGGGCCACACGATTTCCAGGGAAGGAGTTAAACCTGACGTGGATAAAGTTGCAGCTATACGGAAGATGGCGATTCCTAGCGATGTGAAGGGAGTTCGGAGGCTGTTGGGAACTTTAAATTATTACAGAAGATTTGTGCCAGAAATGGTTGAGTACCTTGTCCCACTCAACAACCTTCTCAAAAAAGGGAGAAAGGTGCTGCGCTGGGAGCGGTGTTATCTCAAGAGGGTGAAGGAGGAGATCGCCCACAGTAGATCGCCAGTAGGCGCCTGACAGAGACGGAGACCAGATACAGTGCGCTGGAACGAGAGCTCTTGGGAATAGTGTGGGCTGTTGACCACTTTAGGTCCTATGTGTTCGGAAGAATGTTTGAAGTACACACTGACCATAGGCCCCTGCAATGGTTGGGAAAGTTGAAGGAGTCTTCGTCCAGGATTACGCGTTGGAAGGAGTTATTGGGACAGTGCAATGTGGAAATCACATATAAACCTGGAAAAGAAAATGTGGTAGCTGATTGGTTATCTCGAGTTATAACAGTAAATGCAGTAAAAGAAGAGACCGGGAAACCGTCCAAGCAATTCCTGCGAGAGTGGATACCGGGACAGGAGGAAGAACAGAATGTGGCGAAGGAAGACGAAAAGGAAGAATCTTCGTCTAACGAGAGCTCTGAGGAAGGAAGACGAATAGATATGGAGGAACTGGAGGACATAATAAACGACAAGAGGTGGCAGATTCTAGGGAAGACGAGGACTACTGGATTGCTCAAAGTGGAGTGCAGCAATTATGACAGGAGCAATATCACGACGATTTGGTCACAGCCAGGCGTGAAGAATGACCAGATCTGTAAAACCTTGAATAATGCCTCTAAGCCTGGAAAAAAGTGTCACCTGTACGTGGGAAATGAAACCGTTTGGGAGAAGATTAAGCGGCTATGGT
>NW_027112572.1:15963-16369 GCF_000696795.3 Halyomorpha halys
AGAAATACACAACAACCATGTTGCTCGAAGAAGGTTATGGGAAAAGGCCCGGGGAAGAATGGAAAAGGAAAAATCCAGGAGGGTAACTCGGGAGAATTTAAAGGCCACAGATACGATGGGAGCAATAAAAATCGGGACGATCGTATATAGGAAGTTGGGATCTAACAGGTAAGGAGATACAGCGATACGAGGGTCCCTTCAGGGTGATTAGGGAACATAACATTGTTACAATAGAAAGTGTCAGAGAACCCAAAAAGAGGAGAACAGTCCACATTGAAGAATTAAAACTTCCGGCAATGACAATATAAAAACTGATGTGTTCTCTTATTAGATTGTATTACAGAAAATTTAGTTACTTATTCTAATTATTGTTTTGTTTTAAGATTGTTATTGATTTTTGTAAATA
>NW_027112572.1:18385-20652 GCF_000696795.3 Halyomorpha halys
TTCGTGGTTTGTATTGTCTGTTCGTTGAGTTTAGGTGCTCTGTTGGGAGTTTTCTTGTATGAGAAGGTGATGGCGTCTGTTTTTTGTGGGTTGATATGAATGTTTATGTCTTGTAGTTTGTTAGCGATGAGTTGGGCCGCTGCGGCGGCCTGGTCCATGGCCTTGTCTGCATTCATGCTTGCCGAGTATATCATAGTCAATACATTCCATACTATTCGCCTGTTTAGCGAATAGTGTTCTGACAATACTGTCTACAACATTTGATTTCGTGGGGAGCTGCTTTGTGCCTTTAAAAAATTTCTTAAGCGCTATTTTGTAAGGTCTACCCCACGGGGATGCAAATCGATGATAGATGATCTTCCTACTCTTGTGAACGTCGGATTTGTTCCGGTGTTCATAAGGATCATATCATTTAGTTTTGCGAAAGCTTCCAGAAGAACTTCACCTCGTCGATTTGTTATTCTACTTCCTCATTCCGTTGCCCATGCCTTCAAATCACCAGCTATGATAGTTGTCTTATGGCAACTAGCCTCTAAGACAATGTGATCTAACAAAATCGCAAAGTCTTCTATTGTGATGCTAGGATAGGCGTAGCAGTTAAAGATGTACACGACGATGATCTTCGCTCATACAAAGCCGGAGTGCGATGTAGTATTCACTTCCTGAATAGCTTGGGAATCACAGGTCTAAATAGCAGCTTTGCCACTGACATCGGATACCCACGAGTTGCCATCCAGATTTTTATATTGTTCGCAGAGTATAGCGACGTCGATGTTCTGTTCCCTTACTGTTTGGTAAAGGAGATCTTGTGCAGTTTCACAATGGTTCAAATTCAGTTGAAGTATTCTCATCTGCGATGTTGTTGGACTTGCATCATTGTTCTCAATGCTGTACGGAAAGCTGCACACTTACTACTTCCGCTGGGGTGGTCGGCATCTCCATTTCCCGCACATAATCCGCATTGAGGTTTCTGGTCACATTCACTAGCTTTGTGACCTGCTTTACCACAGTTTCGACATAGGCAGGTCCTATCTTTTTCAACACAATTCCGGGCTATGTGTTCGTACTCCCAGCAACGGAAACACTTTGCAACTCTAAGTCTTTCGCGTATACGGCTTACAACAAGGCCTACTCGAACCTTTCCTTTAGCCATAACCTTCCTGGCTTGGAGAACCGGTTGTGAAATAACCGCTGTTTTTGTACCTCCATATGCTTGACGGGTAGATTTCACTGCTGTGGTGGGCATTGAATATTCCCCCAGGAGCGGTTATGGTAAGGCCTCCGCAACCTCCTCTTTTGTGGTGAGAGCATCCAAATCTCGCAGCTCGAAAAGGGAGTCCTCCGTCCAAGTTCGGACTTCCACCCCTTCACCAAGCACTCTCTCCATTGAGCTTTTTAGTGCAGCAAGAGATTGCTCTTTCCTCCGGTCCAATTGGAATAGCAGGTCACCTTTATTAATTTTCCGGACCTTGGTGATTGAAGAGGCCATCTCCACCATTGCCGGATCTTCTCTCACCTTTCGCAGGACATCTGCATAGGATTGGTTATCCGATATTTTTACAATCACGGCATCGAGTCTCGGAAGCTTGGGGCGAGGTTTCTTCCTTGATGTTTTCGTACTTCCTTGCTATTGCTCCTGCTGTGGTTCTCCACGTTGAGCTGCCGATCTCTGAGGGCGATCTACATTATGATGCATCACTGGTGCATTGGGTTGTGTGGTTTTCTTCCTGGCTTTCGTTTTATCACCCGTTAAAGAAGGTATGGTTATTGTTTCCTCTGTTTTAACAGCATTCTTCCTAGGACATACTTCCTTCGTTTGGGTGTGGCTCTCTGCAGTTTCGATAGGGAGTGCACTGTTTCTAACTTTTCAAAGTAAAGTTGTATTTCGCATGTAAAACTCCTTATCTTGCTATGCACATTATTCTTGGTACGAATGAAGCAGAGAAGCTGCTTAATTTTGCTCCCAAGATTTTGCATCACTTCTGTTGTGGTTAGTCTTGTGGCATTAGATGCTACAATGGCCAAGTCTCCCACCATTGCAGCACTGCGGTCGTATGATGACGACGCCGGGGAACCCGCTTTCGCATTCCCAATCGACGCCGGTACTGGGGTTCCGTGCCCCTGCACCGTAGCACAAATAACATTATCTTCCATCATTTGTGACTTCAGGTTTTCGCATTTTATACCTCCTGCCGGGTTTTGAAACAGCCGAAACAACCTGAGGAACAGGCGCTGACCAGTACGCCGCCTATTCTATGAACCGTCGC
>NW_027112572.1:20748-28938 GCF_000696795.3 Halyomorpha halys
TGTGTATATATAAAGATGTGCTGAACCCAATAAAGCCAGTATGTTACAGCAATTCAAACGTGTTACATCTTATTCCTTCTTCTCTTTTTTGACATTTTGCTTTCGCCAATACTTAACTTATATGTATATCTATATATATCTGTGTGGACAGATATTATTTTATTTTATTTTTTCGTAGGCCAAAGGAGGTATTTCTGCCATTTTATTTTGTACAGCCCAGTATACTTCAGCTTTATTTATTATAGAAATTATTTTCTAATATTTAATAAATTTAATTTTTTATTTCCTTTAAAAAGTTATTAGCTGTCAATATTATTGCTATGTTTTATTAAATTCTTAGCTGTGCTTTTTATCTGATATTTTAAATAATCAGAATGGTACAAATCATTCCGTTTAGAATTCCCTCACTACAGCTGTGTTTCCCCCTCCCATTTCGGAAATACTGTATTTTCTATTATTTTATTAATATCCATTATCAGAATTTATTTTCAATTGTTGTTTCTAGTTTATATATTAATTTTGTATTCTTTATTCAATAAGTCTAATGATATGATTACTATTTTTATCAATTATTAATAAATAATGTATAGGTTTTGTAATTAGTTGAATCTTTTCTTCTTTTTTAGTTAATCAAATTTTTTAAAAATGTATTCCTTTTTTTTCGTTACATTAAATCATTTAATTTATCATTTACTTTTTTAGCTTTTGGCATGTCAAATTTATCTAATTCATTTAAACAATTTAAAGTTGTTTCAAAGGGTTAAAAAAGACTATTTTTGTGGTATACAAACGTCCATTATTCTGCATCAAAATGAACTATTAACTAATTAATGGAGTAAATGGCATCGCAGCATACAGGAATGCTTCCTCTAATATACCTCTGAGCATTCAGACCCAGTTATCAATGATAATCAGTATAATTTCAGCATGGAAATTCATTCCTTCTCTAACCATAAATACTAACCGCAGAGTATATTTAGCAAATCTCTCACCTGGAAACACATTGTAGAGATAGGTAATTATTTGTGGACCAGCAATTGGATACACTTTTATTCACTGGCGAGTCCCTCTTCAAATTATACGACACTAACAGTCAGAGTATGATACTGACCTGGGGAGTGATTCGCTTCATATGCTATTTGTGAATCACAGCGTTTTCAGTTTAACAAAAAACGCAGCTAAGAATATAATAGAACATAGCGATACTATTGAGATATAATCACATTTTAAAGGAAATAAAAAATGAAATTTATAAAATAATTTCTGTCAACATAGATATGTTAATAAATCCCCCAATGAACCAACTTTGAACTAGGATCTCAAAGAAAGTTTGTCTCTTACTAGAGCCAGTCATCCATTGCAACCTCTTGTACATGTGTTTTAGTACATACTTATATACTGAAACCTTTAAGCACCCAAATGACTTTGTTTTATATTTTTACCAGTATATGTATTTTTTATTTTCTATGCATTATGAAGTGAATACTTTTCTTTTGGAACATGTAGATTTCATTTTTGATCTTAACTTGCATCAGCACATAAGATAAAAATTGGGGAGAATCTGATACTCTGTTACAAGTTTGTGAATCTGTAAACGTTGATCTTTAAATTTTTTATGACATGATGATCTAAACATCTAGGATCAGATAGTGGGTATGATATTAATGTTGATGTATGTCTATTACTTGCATGGAGTTTTAGTTGAATATTTTAAGAGAAAAAAATTTAATGGTGCTATATTGAGCAGTGAAACTAATTCTTTGCATAAGAGCTGAAAAAAAAACTGAAGAAGAAAAGGAACATCAATGGAAGTGTGTCTTAAGAAAAATTATTAAATGAATTCCATTCTGTAATCGTATCTATACATAATAAATATCATTGTTTTTATTTGATAATCTTACATTGACATTAATATTAGTTCTAAAATTTTTCATTTTGCATTACATTACATTACATTACATTACATTCCAATGTTAGTTCATTTTATATTATAATTTTACTTTTGTATCTTCTTTAATTGTATACTTAACTTGTAAATCCAGTTTAAATAAATATTAGTGTTTCTTCTTATGTCTGGAAGTGACTAAAATGTCCCTTACTGGTGCCTACCAATTGAAGATCTGTCTTATAGGTAGAAAAACATATTTTCTGTAAAACATCACTAAAAATATAAATTATAAAATTCTACTCTTCTAGCTGTCCTGTTATGTTGTTAAGAATTTATATTACCAAATTCAGCCACTAAACATTTTAAAGTTGGCTTCTAAATTTCGAATAAAAGGTTACAAATCCCAAATATTGTGTCTGATACTGATATTTTTACCCAAGTAAGATTAAATTTATTTTGTTTTTATTTATTTTAAAAATAAAAGTTATATTTATTTTATATTACATAAAGGAGAAATATTTGGAATATGAAATGTTAATTTTTATCAACTATAAAAGATAAACTAAAAACGAAAATAAACAAAATGTGATTTATGAAATAGATTTTAAAAAATGTAATGATATTTAAAAAAATTATAATTGCCTTAAGGTCAATCCTTTTTAGAAGAAAAAATATAATATATTTTATACATATATTTATTCTTAAATGTTTGGGAGATACTGTGTCCCTGTCCCTCTTGTGTTGCCAATTTAAATTCTACTAGTGTTATCCCCAATTAATTTTTAGTTAAATCTGACTTCATAAATTTTTTTTAATGGTTTGTGTTGCCCAACTCACATTTGGATCTTCAGATGAAATATTAAGAGATATAGCCTGAACTCCCAATTCGAGAATCCTGTTCAAAATGTCAAAAAACGTATTACAACTGACCTGTTGCCATCTCAGTTTAAAAAAAATCTTTACTATACAAAAACACAAGAAAATAGTAATTAAAAAGTAGTAAATAGTAAAATATTATTGATGACAATAACGGCCCAGAACGCAACCAACCAACATGTCTTCTCTAATCGTAATATCCCTAATATTTCCGCATCATTTGGGCCAATAACTTATTGCAGAATTGTTATTTTAATAACTACGGTACAGGAATCAATTTCAAATAAAACTTTACGTTGCAAACAAATTTTATTAATAACTTCTTACAAAAAATAGAATAAATTACGAGGTTCGATAATGAACTATTATCAATTAACGATACAAGCTAGTATCGATAGCATATACAATATACCGTTATATTTCCTATAAAAATAAACTTAAAAACTTGTAATACAAATTAAATTAATTAACTTTATAAAATAAATAAATAAATCAAGAACATAAAATAGAATAAACTTATGCAAAGTCAACAAAGTTACCGTCAGAATTAAATTCAACAGTTAATTATCACATGGCAGCGGCGCCTTCATCTTTAATTGCTCTGTTGATGCAATAGCGTTCTAGTTAATTGTTAAAAACTTTGGCGTCAGTGATTATTTTTGCAGACCTTTTAACAATTAATTTTGATTATTTTTTATAGAAAAAGACGGGGCAAGATGGATGAGGAAACCGGTAATGAATTTAATTCCTTTTTAATTAGTATTTATAATTATATCTGAATTCCATAAAATGTCTGATGTGTTTACAATGACAGGGCACTAAAATCATGGCTTACCCTTAAATTACATCATATTTTTTCTCGGAATTCCTTAATTCTACCATGTTTATCTTATTTTTTTAATAAAATAATTTGTATTAAATGTTAATAATTAATATTAAAGGAGGTTCTAATTTCGTTTTGAATTGAGATCAATTATTTGTAATACCTACCTGTACAAAATTTTTTATGTCTGTGAACACAAAAATTAAAATAATTATACAGAAAACTATTGTCTCTTGGATTACATTTAGTTGTGTTATCTAATTTTAAAAAATAAAGGCTTTCTTTACACCTTTAAACAAGACCAAAGAAACCCAATTTAATCACCAATGGCCATTATTGTTAGAGATCCTACAACCATAAAATAACTTTTAGGAACTAGTAACAATCACACAGACTCTAAATTAGTTCTACCATAATCTATTTTGTATTGGAAAATAGTGTACCGCATGAAGCAAGTTGTGGAAAGATAGTCCTAATGAATACTTTTCTACAATTTATTACTCTAGTTCTGTATTTAGAACTCTATCACATCTGGATACAGTAATTGTATCTATCAGTAACTAGTTTCTAGTCCTCCTATATGCATTCTTCCTTAAATTGTAATTATTATTTCTTTTATATATTTTATAAACAAAACAAAAAATTATTTATTTATTTTATTTTTGTATTTTCTCTGTAAACTTATTTTAATGTTTTGTCAATTCTTACAATGTTTATATCTTGTTTTTCATTTAGCCCTGACAAAGTGGGACGAAACGTTGGTTAACAATAAATAGTTATCTTTTACTATTTTGACACCTTTACTGACTGCACCCGGACTATCTTCCTACAGTAATCTATTTTAGCTTGCATTAAAATTATATTTTATTTTAAAGTTAAATTTTAACTTTCAATGATTTTAAGTGGGGAAGATGTTCAGTGGTGCGGTCAGCAAAAAAACACAAATAAACTAAAAATTATTTATTCGTGCCGACGTTTCGACTTGAGTTTCAGGTCTTCATCAGGGAGCTTGGAGTTGAGATTATGGCTAAACTGGGTCCACCCAGCTTATCTGTATATTTTTGCTGACCGCAACCCCCCCCCCTGACCATCTTCTCCAATCATAAATCTACGGTCAACTATCTACACCTCTTTAATGATTTTATTAATTTTTTTAATGTTGAACATTTTCTCAAGTATGATTGAAAAACTGTCATTATTAATTACTCAATCTTACTTTGGCTAGGGTATTCATTAACAGATATAGAATTTTGTGTCTTAATTAACATTAATTTATTTAATGACTGTTAAATTTATTTATTTTATATTTTTCCAACATGAGTGTCCAACATCCTTATCGAATCTTGAAAATATTTGAAAGTTAAAATTTAATATAAATATTTAACCAATGTGATGAAAGTATAAACAAAAAATTAAGATAAGTGCATTTACTATTTGTTTCGTAAGTACTATTTTTAAATGTACTTGAAAGTAGTCAATGGTATAGCTAACTAAATGTTTTAGGGGGACCAGGGAGGTTTATGCGAAAGCCTCCCATCTAATCTTCCTGCTATAGATATTCTATCTATATATCTGATATGCGTTTAAAAACAACATTTAGTCTTAATCAGAGTGTAATACTAACTATTATTATTCTATGACATCTGACTGGTAGAGATATAATTTTAAATTTCCTTTTTTTCTACTTAGTATTTTTTTCAAAATTTTCTATAGAGCCCAGTCAGTTGCTGTAACTGATTTATAACAATGAATATAAAGGGATAAAATATTATTTAGATATGAAATAATGTATACTATAACTGAAGGTCATAAGGGTGTGCTTACACTACTTCTTCTTCTTTAACTTTCTCTTTGTTTCTTTCTGCATTGAATTGTTCCAAACCAGTATCTCAGTATTTCTCTGTCTCTGGCAAGGATTTTCATCTCCAGCTATGTCTTTCTTCTTGCTAGACCCAACCTGGATGTCTAGTTATTATAGATAAGCCAAGGTCTCCCTGTTTCTCTAATACCCACTGTTCTTGACTTCATAAATTTCAGTGGGTCTAGTCATTTCAGACATAACCAACCTATTCTTCTAGTGTGAGAGGCTCGAGGTTTTATTCTGTAGGACAGCCATGAAATAGAAGTCAACTCACATGGACTGAAATTGAACCAGTGTTGTTGTAGTTATGGGGTTACTAAGATGACATTTCAGCTCCCTGAGAAGTTTTCAAACAGCAGATACAGTGGGTCTTGACCAGGGGTCATTCTGTAACCATGTCTGAACCATCTCAACTCTCTCTTCTCCATGATTTATTACATTGTTAAGACATTTTATTATAAATTAATATTTTGCATATTCTTTGTAATTGAGCTCTCAATATTTCATCTCTTGGCACAGGGTCAATGATGGCTTTATATTCAGCTAAACAAGCTTTTATTTCAATTCCAGGCTCTCTCAATTGTCTTTCTTAAAGTAAACATGTAGTAATGAGTTAGGCATCCTAGGCAGATTGTGGTTTACATGTTCTCCAGGTTTTCCTCAACTAATGGCTTTATCTTCCTTTCTGAAATTAAGGTGTATATTTCATATACATCTGGTGAGAGACATGTTGACATATAATTACCCCATTCTCTTGTGTTTTCCTTCCGCCTGTATTTTTCTCATGTTGCAATGACCAATCAGTGCTATTGTTGTTTTTCTCTTACATATTTTTATTATTTCATTCACGATGAATGATATTCATTTTTATTATTCAAAGATGACTCAGACAATCTCTCTGATTTACTCCTTTTTTTCCTTTGACTCTTGGCCTTTAATGCTCATACTGCCTTTTTTGTGTCTATTACATTGATTTATTTCAAGTAAAGGGCCTGACCAATTTCCTAAAATCAATATGTTTATTATGTATACAACTTGTGAGAGACATATCGGTCTGTAATTACCATAGTTACTTGTTCTTTCATTCTTATAGGTGGGTATAATTATTTTTTATTTCCAGTATCATGGAATTTCACTTTTCTCTTCATCTTCTGGAATAAGTTCAGCAACACATTAAATTATCTCCCGTTTGGCTAACTTAAAGAATTTTAGAGAAATTTCCATTCCAGCTGCATTCCCCAGATAGATTCCCTCTATAGCAATTTCAACTTCTTCCATATTAGATAAAAATTATTTTTCTTTTAGGAGAGGGTAGGGGGTTGATTATACCTGGTTTTCTGTTTGGTTTGCAAATATTGGATTGTGGTGACTTTCCCATCCTTCCAAAATGTCAATTGAGTCGGTTATAAAGTCACCATTTTCATTTTTCACATTTTGTAAACTTTTACCTCTAAGAAATTCTCATTTTACCTCTCACAAATATTTTGATAATTGTCACATATTTATCATCTAATTCCTTTCCAAAGCATTTCTAACAGTTTCTCCTAGACTGCCGTACAGTGCGCTTTATGATATTCCTCTTTTGAATATAAAGTCAACCATTTAGATCTTTTTTCCTTCATATTAATTTTCGTAATTATGTACATATTTGTAGCAGTCTTCAGCTTATAGCTCCTTCTAACTACATCTAAGTTCTTCTCGTGATTTATTGATAGGACCCAACAGTCTAATAAATCTGTATATCCTCCTCTCAGGATACTACAGCACTGCCATATCAATCTTTTCATCTATTTTTTATTTTCTCTTGGTAGGCTCTACAAACTGGGAATCTACAAGAGAAGTAAATGAGCTGTGCAGAGTCCTGCATAATTACTTTTATGTCTGGGAAATATCTTCTTATTTTCTTGCAATAGACAAAATAGTTTGTGATACTGTAGTGTTAATTTTCTGTGTAGATTACGAATAAAACATTATACTTGGCAGATATATCAAGAGCCTTTTAGCATTATGAAGTAGCAAAGATTCTCTGGCACAGATGTGGAGCACTTTATTCTAGAGGCAGACCTAAAAATTCTATAAGGTAGATCTTAGTCATTGGTAGAGCTATCTAAAGTTGAGCTAGTGGAGGTAATATCTTATTTTTTAATGCATCCAGGGAATACAACTTTCACTCTTAGCACTCCCTAAACACTGTGACATACTCGTTTAAAATGAATTTTGACTACCCTACAAGTATATATTTTCAACCTAATAGCTAATTTTTTTGAAATAATGCTGTCTTTTAGACAGATTTGATACTCAAATATACTTTCAAGGATTTTATCTACCTGTTCTCGCATATTGAATAGCTTCTTTCTAAAGAACCTTTGCTTCTTGAGTTCCTTATTTCATCAGAAACATTAATCTTGTTACTACTATTGTATATTTATTAGTGCTAATTGAATACTATTGTGATGCATTATTATTCAATAAAGATTAATGAAATGAAGATTAGTGAGTATTGCGTTGAGACATTCCAGATGCCATTTATTCTTATGGAATTTGGAGCTTCATCTAATAACTTTCTCGAGATACATACAACAGACATTCTAATTATGTATTTAGTTTAGGACTTATATATTCTCAACCTTACTATTTCTTAAAATATATTTGTGATCAGAGTAAAAGTCTTTGTTCGAGGCATGGCAATTTAATATTATTATGCCAATACTATTCGTTACCAAGCTGATATCAATAACCTCC
>NW_027112572.1:30504-32648 GCF_000696795.3 Halyomorpha halys
TTATACCTTTGTAGATATTTTAGAATCTAAGCAAAATATTTATTCTGTATAATGAAAAATATTTACTGTTTAATAAAGATCATATCTTTCAAGTTTACTTATACCTTATCTAATAATATTTACATTAGTCTTAATAATAAAATATCACTGGTAAAGTTCAAAAAATTAAAAAAAGATTTATACAACTTATTAGATTCTAAAATATCTCACCCTGATTAGCTCCCCACTTTTAGTCTTTTAAGTAGATAAGTCCTTTACATTGTTTTTCTCATGCATTGTTGAGATGTGGTTTCCAGAGTAATTCCTAAGTATTTAGAAATGTTGCTTTCTTCTATTTTGACCAGGATTGACTTATGAAAATTTGGAATGTAGTTTTTGCTATATTAACAGTCGTAGCGTTATATTTTATCCAGGTTTCAAGATTAGGCAATGATTCTTTCAATATATTTATTTCACCACTGGTAGCTCAGATGAGAAGTTCATCTGGATTCATGAGGGTTTGACCCCTTTGATAGGTCTAAAATGTCACTATATTCCAGGGTTTCTGTAGCAACTACTTCTTCACTAATAAAATATACATATATGTCTGCTTGGGAGTAATTTCGTTGTAGAAGTTTACTGGAACCCAATAGCTCCTGAATTCCAGTAATGCAGACAATATTGTCAGAGCCCAGAGAAGATTTGGTTTAGTTGACCTATGGAGTCATTCTAAAATAGCTAATACCTTGTCCAAATGAAGATGTACAATAATATCACATTCCAAAATAACTGCTGGTATCACTTTTCTCTTCAAGTTACAGTAATTAGGAATAATTATATGTTGAAACCTGGTACTTAAAAAGTATGTCTATCCACCATCTTACAGTCAAGGTCTTTCTGAAAATATTTAATGTGAGTGTATATATATATAAACATGAGAATATAACTAGTTTTCAAAGTCTAGCTTTGTCTAGGCCATAGATCATGACATTCACAGAAACATATATAATGGGTTAGACTCCTCTTTCATTTGAAAAATTGTATTTTGAAGCCAACTTTCTGAAATTATGTTCAAAATTTGATAAATTAATATTTTTTTTTCAGGCCAAGAGCTTATGAAACTTATGGATGAAGATTACAAAATGGGTAAGCATAAATATGTTTGTGATATTTTTACAAATAAGTTTTACTAGAAAAATAGAGAATTTCATATTAGGTCAAGCTCAAGATCTTCTGGGCTATCTGTTAGGATTTTTAAAAACATAACCATTAGATAAAATGATTATTGGAGTGACTATTATTTTATCTAGGTGGAGAAGAGCTTTTAGTTGTATCTATGATTCTAGCCTCTATATTTTGTTTTTACATAAACAAAACAATATGCTGAATAGATTCATGTATCTTAAAGCCAATGGGACATTTATCTCCTTCAGAATATGTCTTCTATATACTCCAAATGCGATTACTTTATCTTAGTAAGCTACGGAAATCCCTTTCAGTCTCAACCATTTAACTGAAGGTTCATCATCAGTCTCAGATTCATGCAATTTATTGTAAAATCTCTCATGCACTTGTTCAAACCAGATAGTTATTCTATTCTCATTAGAAAGAACACAGCATCTTCTACAAAGATATTTTTGAGATTTGTACATCATTGTGATCAGGAAATCTTCTTTAGTTTACGTTTGTTGTAAATATAGTAATCTTCTTAATTTATATGTATTAAAATGCTTTATATTTAGTTTTACCAATTGATTAAATAATAAGAAATGCAGGAAATATTTGAAAGGGTACAAGCAACACCCTGAAAGTGATGAATCCGATGAATTTGTTAGTCTGATGTACTAAACTGTGGAAACCGATAATGATATTAGTTAATAGCAATGAACTTTTTATTTATTAAATTGTTTATATGGGTGTACTTATCTTTATGGACCAAAATAATTTTGTATCCTTATGATATTATTGAATAAATACATTAAAACTAAAAAAGCAACAAATATATTAACACTTCTGGAACATATTTTCTAATGCAACTGCCTATTTATTATATTTTAATTCTTTATTACTTATCAGTAGTCATAAATAATTAAGATTGAAATATTTATGGATAATAAAGGGTAAAATTCTCATATATAAGTAAATACTTTGCTTGAAATGGAGAA
>NW_027112572.1:33049-36610 GCF_000696795.3 Halyomorpha halys
CTCGGAGCGACCGGGAAGACTGTCCATGAGATCCCACTGAAGCAGGAGAGGGTAGGATTGAAGGAGGTTGTAGACCTTGAATATTTTAGATCCCATAATGTGGCATATTTATAAAAGCGTTGATTACCTACAAAAGCATTGCTATTTAAGAAAGGCTCACCTCATTGCTGTGAACCTTAGTTTCCATGGTGCAGTTGGATACTAATTAAGTCTTAATGAATTTTGGAGCCAATTTTACTCCTGTTTTTTTTCCATGGAAGATTTCCATATTTTTGACAATTATTTCAGTTATTACCAGTAAGATAATTTTCTTTTAATCACTTTGATTTTAAAGTAGCTTGATAGACATCAGGTCTCACTAGGATAAATCTAAACATATTTATTATGGTAGTACACACCTCTAGTTTTTAGATTTTTCTTAGGAGCTCAGCATTTTTAAGAAGAGGTCTTTGTTATAATTTTATAAATACTGGTCCTTATCAGTGAATTAGTCATTCACATAGTTATTGTTGTATACTACGTTAGAGCGGTATTGGAGTGGAATAGGATCCTTGGTATTAGTAAAAAAGTAAGATAGTTTATTTTGAGATTTGAGTCCAAGACGTAGTGAAGGAATTGTTGATTTTAAGAATTTTTGTATGTTGTCAGTGAGAGAGAGGACATATGGAAGGGATCTATAAATCGAGAGTGTGGATGGTGGATGTAGAGAGTTGGGGAAGTAGGAGAAGTAGGCGTAGAACGGTTGATGTAAGAGTTTAAAAGTTTGTTTATGATGTGAAGTGGAAAATCATTTGAAAGCAAGATAGTCTTAATACAGTGAATGTTAGTGTTGTGGTATTGGGGATCGGATAAGGAAAGGGAACGGTGTATGAGATTTTTGGAATAATAATTTGTAGATGGTGGGGGTGCTGAAAAACATAGTTAAGTAGCCTACCGGAGTAAGTGGGTTTGTTATACCAGTCAGTGGACAAGGAGCTGTCATTATTCTTATTAATAAGAAGGTCAAGAAAGGGGAGGGAAGAGTTAGTTTAGGTTTCAACGGTGAAATGAAGGCGAGGGTGGTAAGAGTTAAAAGATGAAAGGATATGAGGGATTTTATCAGGGTTTAGAATGAGAAAAAGGTCGTCTACATATTTTTTGATAAATAAAATGTCGTTATGGAATAAAGGGATGACAGAATCAAGGAGGTCATTGAGCACAATGTTAGAGAGATCGGGGGCAAGAGAGTTTCCCATGGCGAGACCTGATGTTTGGTGAAAGAACTTTCCTTGAAAAGTTAGGTATCCAGATTTGCAACATAGTTCAAGTGATTCAAGATATGAGGTTAAGTTAAGAGTGGTATGTGGCTCTATTGTAGACCAGTTCTTTTCTACAATTTGGAGTGCTTTGTCGATGGGTAAGTTGGTGAAGAGGTTTTCAGCATCAAATGAAGTAAGAATGAAGTTAGCGGGAATTCTAAGGTATAATAATTGTTCACGCAGTTGAAAAGAGTTGTGGATGTCGTAAGGGTTGTCATGGCTCAGGAACTGAAGAGACGGAAGAAGGAATTGGCTAAGTTTAGAATTTTTTTTTTGTTTATTTTAAGCTCTTTTCATAGTCAAATATTAAAATATCAACAAGTAGTACAGATAAATATGTCCATTCATATCTTGTTTAAAAAGAGGAAGCTAATAAACGTAAATATCAAAATTGATTAATAATAAACCAAAGTTAAGATTAGAATAAAACATCAAAGTACAAGTATTATTATATAAAATATTTATACTCAGCCTAGCAAATTCCATCATCATCCTCCCAACAAGGAAATAGTTTAACTGCTCACTCAAAAATTTATGGGCCATTAATTTTAAATTGTTACAATGCTGACAAATAATATAATTATCTTAATAACTACAATTATTTTCTTTTTCTTTAGGAGCTGACTTAACAATACCTGAGTTCGCAGATTTGAATGGTAAATAGACTTATAACTAATTATAATTATAAACTATTTTTTATTCACATAATTGTATAAAATAATAAAACAAATCATTGTATCTTTATTATTACTTATTTATTTATAATTATTATTTCATGACGTTTATTTAATCTCTATTTTTTTCCTTCCCCGTATTGTTTTTGTTTTATGTACATCTCCTGTACTTTTTTAACTGTATATTTTACGTATTTTTAAACAAATTTTTACTCTTGCCATTGTTACTTATTTTTATTCTTACCATTGTATCTTATCTTTGTATTTTTATTCTTATCATTGTATCATTTTGTATCTTTTTAGGCCTGATGATGCCCTGAAAAGTGGGGCGAAACGTTGAAAATAAATAGTTGTAAACTATTTTTGTTTCTCCTTTGACCGCAACCCTGACCATCTTCTTATATATTTTTTATTCATTTTATAAACATGTATTTCCTGGTTTTCATTGAATGTAAATAGAACTAGTGAAATATAATGTTTTTATTTTATTTTCTTACATTACGTTGTTTTGTTGTAAAATGTTAAAATTTACTATACCGAAAGGCAAGAAGTATTAATGAAATAGCTATTTTAATAGCTAAAAGTATGTAAACAAATTAAAATACAAGGAAAATAAATGGTGTTTGAGGAAAACCCTTCCCCACAAACATTTTTGAATGAGAATTCAAGATACTGTCATCTAGTGGCAGCTGTATGAAGCAGTAGGCTTTGGTAGCCATCTTTGCTACTAGAAGAGAAGAGTGACAAGTGTCTCAAGAGACACACAATTTTCTGGCTGAGATCCACAATTCACCATGACTGAGTAGTTTCACCACACTCAGGCGGACGGACGGAAGACAGAATGAGGGAGTAACATCATTTATTATTCCATGTATCCATTTAAACCAACAGTCAAAATTAATTCAACTAACCCTATGGTACAACACTTTGGCTTACCCACTTGTAATTATCTGTGTCATTTAAATCAAGGCTTATTTCCTTATTTAACCATGTTTGATTTATTTTTAACACCATTAAATGCAGTCCACTCAATTTATACCAGTGACATTATTAAATTACAGCTAATCTGGGTAATATCCCCCAACATTTATTCTACGAAATATCTAAGTTAAACAAATGGACCCAATAAAAAATTTAAATAAAGGATAAAATATAACATCAGAATACATCTATTATCACAATTGTACAATATTTATAAATGTGAAATATTTATACTAAGCCTTGCGAACTCCAAACCATGCCTGTTCATCCCAGTTACAGAGGAAGCAAGTGGATACCGAAACACCCTAATGGTTTTCTCTTAGCCATTAAGGAATCATTAATTTTAAATGTTTGTAGTTATAAAAAAATAAATAATTTCTTTTAATAATTTTTTTTTTTAGAAAGTGATCTCACCTTCCTGGACTCACAACTCATTAGTGGTAAGCAGGCAAAATTATTATTGTTAATAATAATTAAATACTATTATATATTTATGTTTTAAATTTATATTGCTGGGTGCTTTAAATATTTTTTTTTTTTTATTATTTATTTATTGTAATTTACAACTGTTAAAAATAATACAACAGGTAAATATGTAGTATGTTTCA
>NW_027112572.1:36660-39425 GCF_000696795.3 Halyomorpha halys
TTTTTTGCTTCTATTTATATAATTTTTAATTCCACCATAGTTTGCTTCTTTGCATCTTAATACTTGCCAACATATATTTAGTTGTTTTGTAATTTTTGTTAATCCTGATGAAGCCTTAAAAAGTGGGACGAATCTTCGGCAAATAATTAAGTCGTTTATTTTGAAAGTGGCCTAAGTCCATTTATCCTTAAATGGAGATATTTAAGAAGTTGTGTTTCAATGCAATAAAAAATATACGTAGGGAATACTAATGAGACAGACATACTGCTTAAGTGTACCTAAAGATATTACATTTATAGTTCCTATTAAAATAATGGCAATTATTAAGTGGATAGTATGCGTATTCTTACCAAGAATACAGTTAGGCCACCTTCAAAATTAACAACCAGATTCGTTATTTGAACGAGCCCAAGTCCACTCAACATAATTTAAGATGCTTCAAATTTAAAAAAAACAAAATCATTTTATTTTACATATATTTACAATACTTCTAAAACATAATTTAACCAATTAAAAACATGTTTCAACTCCATAACGTACAAAACAACAAACATAAATTAGAAAACAAT
Organism: Halyomorpha halys; assembly: GCF_000696795.3. Taxonomy (NCBI): domain Eukaryota; kingdom Metazoa; phylum Arthropoda; class Insecta; order Hemiptera; family Pentatomidae; genus Halyomorpha; species Halyomorpha halys. The sequence goes on from NW_027112572.1 coordinate 37,230, forward strand.
TTATTATTCATCTACATTGTGTGTGTTTGAAAGGGATTTGTTAATCGTAATTGGTGAAGTATGTCCTTAAATTTTGCTGTTGTAATTTGTCTGACATTTTGATACAGTGGTGTCAATATAATATTTTCTATCTTTGTCAGTCCACCCGACGTGGTATTAAATTTAGAAATTTAATTTTTTTTTCTCATTCTTCTAGTCTTATAGAAAATTTTATACGGTTCATTTCTGAAAAAATGCATCCAACATATTTTAACCAGTTTATTGATGCTCCATTAGAATTCTTTATCCTTTTAAAATTTTCTTGATCCAAAATCTTCTAGTCCCATTTCATGTACCATAAAGTTAATACTTTTTCATAATATTTTAATAATCTTAAACAGGGACAAACAGTAATTTTTTTTTTAATGCCATTTCTACTAGGTTAAAATCTCTATCATTTGGTAAAAACGAATGTCCTGACATTAAAAATTTTGTGATCTATAATTTCCATATTATTTTCAACTGTTTCGGAAATTTTTAGCCACATTAAAAATATCTTAATTTGATTATAAATGGATTTAAGCGACTTTCAAAATAAACGGCTGAATTATTGAACTAACTCTGAAAACTTATGCGTCCAGAATTATGGTATTTACTCAGAATATAAGTAAACCTCTGATGCTTCATTGATAGATAACTTGAAGTTGTACATGTAAACACAGGTGTATGGGTATTTATTTTAAATCCCAACCAATCCCATCAAATCACCTTTACCCTTCGTCGTAAACCTACCAACTGCCCTACAGTCTCATTTAATAATATTAATCTTACCCCTGTCGAACAGATCCGCTACCTTGGACTACATCTGGACAGACGACTAACCTGGAATCCTCACTTAAGACTGAAAAGACAAGAAAATGCAGTTAGATTTCGACTATTACAGCACTTACTGGAAAAACGGTCTAAACTTCAAATTCATTAAAAAAGACTGATCTACATGAATTTAATAAAGTCAATCTGGACATACGGAGTTGAGCTTTGGGGCTCCACTAAACCTTCGAATACCTCTCGTGACCAATCCTTGCAATCCAAAATCCTTGGTAAAGTCCTCAATGCTCCATACTATGTCACAAAGAAAATCATACATAAAGACCTTAATGTTCCCTATGTAACCGATATAGCCCGAACCAGATATTATAAACATCTATTATAAACTCTCTAACCACCCAAACCCATTAGTTTCTAACCTTGCTTTCTCTTCCATTCCTGACACCCATCCGAAGCGCCTGACAAGAAGATAGCCACGTGACCTGCTAATGTAAAACGTCATTGCTAAAAGAAATTCAGATTTACAACAGTAGTAGTAACGTTGGATATGGATGAAATCCCAAGGAGATATGAATGGTTGCAATGGTTACAATGGTCACATTGTTGGGGTAATATAATAAAAAGAGTTCAATGGGTTGAACACATATATTATTAGATAAATAGAACAATGGACATGACCGAAGGATGTGCCAGGCGCTAACTAACCGATAACCTATAACGGATAACCACCTGTCCAAAGAGGTTATTCCTGACACACCCCCTCAATTGAAACTTTATATACACAAAAAAAGAAAAGTAACGATTCTATTGCAAAGTAACTCAAAATTTACATCTGGAAAAATTAAACAATTAACAATTCTCGAAACTTTTTAAATTTTTCATAGACCAGTGGTTTTGTGAATAAGTCTGCAATATTTTCTTCAGAACTAATATAGTATATTACAATTTTCTTATTATCTACAAGTTCTTTGACAAAATGATATTTAATATCAATATGATTGGCTCTTTAGGAATTTTCTGGATTTTCAATCTGAGCAATAGCACTATTGTTATCAACATTTAATCTAGCACTCACTTCACCACACTTAAACTCACTTATCAAACCGCACAAATTCACCAACTCCTGAGCAGCGATACCAGCAGCAATGTATTCTGCCTCCATGGTTGATAACGCAACACAGGTTTGTTTTTTGAGTGCCACGCCACCGGGTTGCCAGCCAAGAATGCCACAAAGCCGCTCACACTTCTTCTGGTCTCGATGTCTCCTGCCCAATCAGATGCGTCCGAAAAGCCAATCAAGTCTATATCCTCGTTTTTCCCGAAGATAATCCCCATTTCTTTTGTGTCTTTAAGGTAGCGTAGAACACGCTTTGCAGCTTTCCACGTTTG
>NW_027112572.1:40200-42359 GCF_000696795.3 Halyomorpha halys
AAACAGAATAAAATAATGTGTGTTTTAAATGGTCCAAAGGATTTTTTCTCAATCATTTCTATTTCTATTTAATAATAATATATACATGTATATGTTTTAATTTTTTTCAGTTGGCTTTACAGACCTTGAAGAACTTTGGCCACCTGAACCAGCCTCCTCCAAGCCTGTCTGTCTTGGGCTACTGCTTTCCAATTTGCTGCCTGCAGCTCTTTCAAATCTTTGTTAATTTTGTCTATCCATCTGGTTTTGGTCTCCCACATTGTCTCTTGGCAGCATTCATTGTTGTGTAGAAGCATCCTCGTCCTAATGGATTGCTTTGAGTCACATGTCCTGTCCATCTTAACCTCCTAGCCTTCATATCAGGAGATATTTATTGGCCAGTCTCTGCAAGTAGTTAGTTCTTCTCCTCCATTTGCTAAGGCTCTGATCTCAGATTACTCCTATAATTGTATAAAGGACTTTCCTTCCAAATCTCTTGATTCTACTTTGGGGTGATGGGGTAATATAATAAAAAGAGTTCAATGGGTTGAACACATATATTATTAGATAAATAAAACAATCGACATGACCGAAGGATGTGCCAGGCGATAACTAACCGATAACCTATAACGGATAACCACTTATCAATATACAATGTCCAAAGAGGTTCTTCCTGACACACCCCCTCAATTGAAACTTTATATACACAAACAAGAAAAATAAAGATTCAATTGCAAAGTTACTCAAAATTTACATCTGGAAAAATTAAACAATTAACAATTCTCGAAACTTTTTAAATTTTTCATAGACCAGTGGTTTTGTGAATAAGTCTGCAATATTTTCTGCAGAACTAATATAGTCTATTACAATTTTCTTATTATCTACAAGTTCTTTGACAAAATGATATTTAATATCAATATGTTTGGCTCTTTTGGAAGTTTCTGGATTTTTAATCTGAGCAATAGCACTATTGTTATCAACATTTAATCTAGCACTCACTTCACCACACTTAAACTCACTTATCAAACTGCACAAATTCACCAACTCCTGAGCAGCGATACCAGCAGCAATGTATTCTGCCTCCATGGTTGATAACGCAAAACAGGTTTGTTTTCTTGAGTGCCACGCCACCGGGTTGCCAGCCAAGAATGCCACAAAGCCGCTCACACTTCTTCTGGTCTCGATGTCTCCTGCCCAGTCTGCGTCCGAAAAGCCAATCAAGTCTATATCCTCGTTTTTTCCGAAGATAATTCCCATTTCTTTTGTGTCTTTAAGGTAGCGTAGAACACGCTTTGCAGCTTTCCACATTTGTTGTGTCCCTTTGTCTAAGTAACGTGCCAAGAAGCTGACACAGAATGATAAGTCCGGCCTTGTCATTGTACTTAAATACAACAAGCTCCATACCAAACTCCTGTATGGAATCTTCTCCTCAAGACCTTTGGTTTCCTCAAACCTACAACCAACTTCCATGGGAGTGGTGACCCTTCTGCAATCCTGCATATTATGGTTTTTAAGAAGTTTTTCCACAACATGAGCCTGGGTTACTTTAATTGTATTATTATTTCTTTCAAACTTCATACCCAGAAAGGTCGCCACTTCCATCTTTCTAATGTTGAATTCATCCTTTAATTGGTTGATGAATTCCTGAACACTCTCATCTTCTCCAGCTACCAAACCGTCATCCACATACAATACAAAAAGTATTTCCTTTTTGGAATAAAAGCAGAAGTCGTAATTGTACCTCTTGAAACCAATATTAATCATAAAACTATTAAACCTCTCATTCCAAAATTTAGGAGCCTTTTTTAGACCATAAAGGGGTCTATTTAATTTTAATGTTTTAGTAGGTGAGTTTACACCCTTAAGAGTCTTAATGTAAACGGGATAATCAATGTTCCCATTCAGGAAGGCAGTGGGGACATCCACCTGTCTCATTTTCCAGTCTCTCTGGCAAACAATTGACAATAGCACCCTAATTGTTTCAACCCTACATACTGGGGAATAAATAAAATTATTTTCACCTGGGTTATCCTCTTGAAAGCCACGAGCGACCAGCCTCGCCTTCTTCATGGCGTCTTCCTTCATCGTAAACATCCATTTTGTCGAGATGGCCTTCTCTCCTTCAGGAACGTCTTCAGGAGTCCATGTCTTCATAGTTTCGTGAGCGAGTAGTTCTTTGT
>NW_027112572.1:44554-44770 GCF_000696795.3 Halyomorpha halys
TCCAACTCTTCTTGATCGTGGTCCAATAACAGAGCGAAGCGGCTGACGAACAGCCTTGGCCTGTCGGAACGAGTCAAATACATCGGTAGAGTAGGGCAATCCCATTTGACGTAAACTATTTCGATTCACATGGCCCAAACGCAAGTGCCAAATATTTGACTGTACAGTAGAATATGTGTTATGAGTCTCTTCAGGTATTGTCAAAGCAGAATATGT
>NW_027112572.1:45083-45522 GCF_000696795.3 Halyomorpha halys
GAGGTAGTTTGGATTCATCCAAAGTCTCCTCTCCAATAATTCTTTTATTGTTTATATCGGGATTATTATCATAGCGAAAATTTTTTCGTCAAAGGTGACATCTCGGGAAACGTAGACATTGTTTGTTTTAAAGTCCCAAATTCTATATCCGTTAGCACCATAGCCCACAAATATGCCAGGCTTGGCTCTAGGATCTAATTTATTTGCCCGAGAAAGTTTTAGTGTCCAAGCCTTACATCCAAATACCCGCAGCCTACTTAAATCATCTTTTCCAGAGAAAATATCTGTCGCGATTTTTCCTCCAAGTGCAACTGTTTGTGAACGATTTAGCTGGAAGGCTGCTGTCCTTATAGCTTCACCCCATAGTGTTTCAGGCAAGCCTGTGTCCACAAACATAGCTCAGACCTTGTCCATTAAAGTTTTATTTATTCTCTCACTT
>NW_027112573.1:0-520 GCF_000696795.3 Halyomorpha halys
ATTCAAACTTCTACGCTCACAGAGAAGATGTCCATTATAAAGATGTGTCCGTTAAGAAGGGGTAAAAGGAACAAGAATGAAATAAAGCTGTGATAGCTCTTAAATCCGGAAAAAAAGGTAATTTCATTTTTTTTATTAAAAAAATCAACGCATAGCTCTAGGCACATTTCGTCTCAATCATCATTTTGCAGAACATACATTGGTGGTAGGACACAAAGTTGAAAATGGGTAGACAGTATGTCGAATTGCAGGATAACCTGTGACTATGGTGTCAAATTAATAGAAAATTGGCGCCCTAGTCTCGGACGGCTCCACAAAGGTGGATTTTTTTTTCTTAGATTTTTTTAATCATACGAATCTTGAAATATATTTTTTTTTTTACAGAATGTAGTAAACACTCGATGAAAACTGGTTATACTATAAGGAAAGTACATAAATAAATGAAAAACTACACTAAATAAAAAATGTCTCTTAGGGCCGTTAATTCTTGAATCGTGAGTTTGTATATTCATATTTTATG
>NW_027112573.1:4010-5041 GCF_000696795.3 Halyomorpha halys
TATATATATAAAAGGAAATGGTGGAATCTTTGTCCACAATAAACTTTTGAATTACCAGACCGATTCGCCATGGGAAGGTTTGAAGATAATGAAATCCCGAATTCTCAAGTAAAAAAAAGTTATAAATAAAATTAAATGATTTCTGAAGAATATGAAAAAAGTATTACTGATTCCATTAAGCTATATCATATTTACAAAAAATCATAAAAACATAATATTTATAATATATATAAGTAAGTCAGCAATTTTTTTTAGAAGAAATCATGTTCGTTTTTAGTGTCTTCCTAACTGTAAAATGCTATTTTTCAAGGACATTGAAAATTGGAAATTTTCCACCTCGATTTATTCGGATTTTTTTTCTTCTCCTAATGTCAATTAGTCATATAATCTATAATAATAACTCCTCTGTATTTTATCCAATCATTTTTTTTTTAAATACTTGTTGTTTATTGATAGATATTACAATCTGTCACACAGTTGTGGGCAATAGGTAATAGTGATGAATGATCTTTATTTTAAAGAATTTTACATACTAAAATAAAATAAAATAAGAATACAAATAAATAAATGAATGAAAATAAAAATCTCTTAAAACATATACAAACAGAAGGATAAACAAAATGAACATAATCAAACTATCTGTATGAAAAATAAAAATAAAATAACATAATGATAAATAATATAATCTCTAGTCACATTTACACTCTTATATACAATATTTACACAATCGACCTGGGTATCCTTGAGCCCACTCTATCCCCCACGTGTGAGGGGGTAGAGCAGAGCTCAAAAGATCCCAGCACATCCCTCTCGCCGCATCACTGGTAGTGAGCCAGTGGAGGCTGAGCAAGTGCGCAAAATAAGCAAACACTCAACTTGAGTGGAGAATCTGACTATTGCCAGAACTCCAATTGTCCATTTTTATTTTACAATAAATCTCTTGGCCACTGCCGTTTCAACCTTCTAGTTGGGCTGTAGGGATGGGTGGAACTAGATAAGGTTTGAACCAAAGGATTAGGATGGTTGGAAAG
>NW_027112574.1:0-4810 GCF_000696795.3 Halyomorpha halys
TCATTTTATCTTAACATAGTTTCATTTTGTATCTTTTTAGCCCTGATGAAGCCCTGCAAAGTGGGGCGAAACGTTGGAAAATAAATAGTTGTAAACTATTTTTATTTCTCTTTTGACCGCAACCCTGACCATCTCCCTATATATCAATTTTTACGGTCAACTATACATACATACATAAAAATTTTTGTTTTTTCCTTAACTAAAATTTAAAGCTGTACACAACATACATCTAGTACATAAGTTGTACTAAGCATGGACTAAATGGTATTAATGGGTAATGGGGAGGAGCTTAAGTCATGGTAAAAATTCAGTATAACACGCGATGGTCGAGGGACCATTTTCTTTTCGCCTTGGAAGATCATACAAGATTTGAGTGAAACTACAGTTTAATGTAAGTAAATTTAGATCTATGTAACTCAAGTATATTGATTTAATTGTGAATTACTTCTTTTTTGACAAAATAAGAGACTACTAACAGCAATAATTGAATGGTATGGTTGAACAATAGTCTATATTTTTTTATTTAAATCAGATTTTAAATATTTCAGGTTTATTATTATATGATATAATAATATCTTCAAGAACAACAGTGAATTATAATAAAAACGATCATTATGTAAGTATTATTTTAAATTTTTTAAATTAACTTTTAAAATTTTATTATTTATTTTATATTATCTGCATTCCTTTTATTATTTTTATATTCTTAAAATACTCATATAAATTTTTATTTAATTTATTTTAGAAATTTAGGCGAGCCATTTTTCTAATAATATACAATAAGTAAAATAAGAAAATGTTTTGTAGAACTTTGATTCAATGATATACATATATAACATAATTTATTATAGTACTATACTAGTATGACATTTAGAATATTAAAAAAAAATACATTGCAACTAATTCCTTTAAAACTTCCCATCATTATGAATTCATTACTATATACCATTTCATACCATTAATTTATTTTCGAAACGTTATCAATCGCGTAGATCAGTCGACATGCTTAGTGCGTGTGTACATCGCGTTGTCCGGACATCGGCTGGAAGTCACGCAATGGACATCAGACCATGGTACTCGCATATGTCCAAGCAATTGAGTTATGTGAATAAAAATTATAAATGATAATGAAAATCATAAATATTAGAAAAAAAAAATTCTTGGCGATCAATATACTTCAAGTTATTACAAAATCATTTAATTATCTAATATAACTTAATAAAAACCATAATGTTTCCCATGAAATAATGAATCATATTAATAAAGACAAATTTTAATCAGATAAAAATTGGCAAATAAAATAAAGTTAAACTTTAAAAGTTAATCATAAGAAATTATATGATTATAATAATATGTTTATGATTTTATATTCATTGTTTATATTTTATGCTGTGTGTATTTATTTGAATAAGATAACAATCCTGAAAATGTTTAAATAAATTAAAATGGTCGTATTTCATCCAAGCTGAAAATTTCATTTTATAATTGTGTGAACTCATACAATATTTGTACAATTGTATCAAATTCAATAAGGATATTTTAGTAGAAGTACTAAGTAAGTCACTTTTTTTTCTTGAGTTTTGAGTATTCATGGTCTCAAAATAAAAAATTGAATTTTACTCAAGTTAAAATTAATTTATCTTTATGAATTTTAACTACCAGGAAAAACTTAGCTTTGTATTCTGAATCGGTTGAAACAATAACTCAATAAAAAAAAAATTGCTGTTTTTCCCTCTAGAATATTCTTATACTCATTTGATAAAAAAAAATTGTAAAATAATAAGATAAAATAAATTATGTATAAATTAGAAAAAATATTTATTTCAAAGGAGTTTATAAGAACCATGATAATTGTAACTCAAAGCCAACTTGGAAGACTTCTGTATGAATATTTCTGAATTTTAATTTTATTTATTTGTTTGGTCGATAAACCTTATTCTATATTAAAATAAGAGTTTAAAAAAATAAATAAATTGCATGGTAGGAGGTCCGAGAACATATTTTAATTATTGTCTAGGCACGCAAAAATAAACAAAAACACGCCAAAAAAATTAAACAAACAACTTTTTTCGGTGTGTTTTTTTTAAATTTCTGCTAGTCCCTAAAAGACCAAACATTTATAAGATTTATCGATCCAACAAAAATTAGATTAAAATTCAGAGATTGTCACACAAAATTCTTCCAAGTTGGCACTGAGTGAATATTATAATGGTTCTTAGAGACTCCCTGAAAATTAAAATTTTTTCTGATTTTTAAATGATTTATTAAATATTATTGATTTTATTTTTATAATGTTTTTTTTCATTGAGTTATTGTTTCAACCGATTTAGAATACAAAGCTGTATTTTTCCAGGGAGCTAGATTAATTAATTAATTAATTAATTAAAAGATAAATTAATTTTAACTCTCTAGGAAATGCATGTTTTAATTTTGAGGTTATCATATATATAATTAAAAAAAAAAATGTTTTTTCTTTCTCTTTACCAATGAATTTTCAGGAAGTATGTAAACCCTGTTAAACTTGAATAAATTCGACTATTTGGATTTATTTGCTCATTTTCAGGCTTGTTTCCTTTTTCATATTTTTTTTCTCAAAAAATTGTACGGTCTCATATCACTTTTGAAATATTAGCTTAAAACAGGAAGAGGAAACTTTAAGATAGTTAAATAGAGCAATATTAAAAAATTGCCTGAAATTGAAAAACGACATGAAACCCTCCACTACCGCCCTCCGTGGTAGCATTACTTATCTGACCTTTCAAACAGACAATTATAGCGAGTAGGTTGGTCGATGTACGACATGTCACAATCTCACACGGGGAGTTCATAACAAAAAAAAAGGCCATCCTTCCCCGCCGCAGTAAGACCCCCGCACTTTTGAAATATTAGCTTAAAACGGAAAGAGGAAACTTTAAGATAGTTTAATCGAGAAATATTTAAAAAGCGTTTTACTCAGTTTAATCAGATCAGTTTTACTCAGTCTTCATAAAAAAAATATATAAATATTCTTATATGAATAATATGTAGGATAATCTTCTGAACCACTAAAAATTGAAAAAAAAAATGAATTTATTTACGTCAAAGGATTAAAATTCTCACAAGAAGCGGTTTCCTGGATCATTCAAAGAAACATTTTGTAGCGAGTGTTTAGCGCTGGCAGGGCCGACCCAAGGCGTCGGAAATAACCAACTGTTTATTTTTTCCGCAAAGTAAGCAATTAAAGGGGCTAAGTATTTTTGGAATCGGGAACCCGTAGAATAAACAATACTTTTAGTTCACGGGGTGATAAAAAGAGAGCGCGACCTCCTATCTCTCTCCCCACCCCACCGATAGCCATGAATTTTAATCTTTCTCTTCTTTATTCCGTTTTCTCCTTTTTCTTCATCTTCTTACCCCCTCCACTCCGGCATTATCGAGCGATCTTCCCTCTGGTATAATTCCCCGGGATATGAGCCCTCCAATCATCCCTTAATTCCTTCCTCTTTTTTTTTTTTCATCTTGGAATTTTATAATACAGTGAGACACGATAATATTCTTTGGGAATTAATTTTAAAACGTTTTTTATCCTTTGAATAATTATATTAAATAAAAATTGACCAAAAAATCATGAGAGAGAGAGAGAGAGAGAGAGAGAGAGAGAGAGAGAGAGAGAGAGAGAGAGAGAGAGAGAGACTCGCTTATCAGTCGATGTCGGAATTGTATAAAAAAAAATCAGATTTACAGATAATAGAAAAATAATAAAAAAAAAAAATGGATAAAAATAATGAACTAAAATAATTATTTTAAAAAGTATAGCCATACTGGTTTATTATAACAATCATGAGCCGCTATTTTTTAAAATTTAAATATGGCTCATCGAAATAACTTTCCTATTTTAATATTAGAAAAGTATATGCGAATCAAGTAATTCGATGATAAAAAAAAAAAAGTGTAGAGGTTTCTTAACGCAAGTTGCAACATTTCGCATTCGTAAAGGAAATGAGGTACTTATAATATTTTATAATAATTAGACTTATATTATGAGTACCATCCCAATAGATTCCTTCAAAAAGGGATTGATTCGCAGCCCACAGCACCACAGTGGGAGAAAAACAGAAAATACCAGGGTCTGGGAATAGAATTGAAGGAATTGTACCATTTGGAAAGTGTCACTACTCCAATCATATCCTCTATTGTGCTGATACCAAAACCAACAGTGGCAGGCCCGGATGGTTTGGGGTCGCCTATCGTCGTGCTAAGAGAGGCTCAGCAGTCTGTTAAATATTTAAAAAATAAAATAAAAAATAATAATAATATAGTTTAATCTATTGTTTATTAGCTTGAACTAATAATGGAATGGGTAAGTGGATGCAGGGGCTATAAGACGTTTTTTGAATCTTGAATGTAGATAAAGGGTGCCTATCTAGATAGTGATAGATACTCTAAAATCAAAATTCAATTAATGACTGAGATACCTAGATCTAGAAGGGACTATGTACACTTCAAAACATAACAAGCTCTAAAAAAATTAAATTGAACTTAGTTTCCTTAAATTTTACTATTTGCAACATAACCCCTTATAGTACAAGAGCCCAAGAGGAGAAAAAAGGCAGTTATTTCACCCCAATTTTAGATTACTTTAATGTAAACTATGTATAATAGTCAAAATTGATGAGTCTGCCAATTATAGGTAGGGGGAATAAAAAATGGCGGCAGTTTCAAAGTGATAAATTTTTTTTTTTCATTCGGAGCTCTATATCTTAAAAAGTAGAAACAACACAAGAAAACCTAAGAGAACGTCATTTGAAGAAGAATAAATTTGCTAAAATAT
>NW_027112575.1:0-1270 GCF_000696795.3 Halyomorpha halys
TATAAATACATAATATAAATATACAATATAAATACAAATACATAATATAAATACATTGATATATGAATAAATTTAAATATAATACCTGTACGGGGAACCCCTAATCGGGCTTAGAAACCCCGAGCCCCGTACACGGCACTAAATAGCATTTTAAAATGAACTTGTTTTTGTTTGACATAAGTTGTGATTATATTCTGTTTATATATATAATTCATATTCAAAATCCTCCGAAATATAGTAAATTCTATGAATGATGTTGCTAATAAAGCCATTTATAAGGAATTCAACATACTTTTCGTTTTCAGTACCTTCCTGAACCACAGTTACGAAATTTCTTCGAAAATGTATTTATCATACATGAAAGATTGAATACGACTGAATACTTGGACTGAATACGATTATTGAAGCACTATAAGAAACCATAACGTGAGCCTATACAGTTGGTGTATTACTTCTTGTTTTTACATTTGATGAGCATGGCAAACTCTTGGAATTCGGGTTTGTCCTAAACTCCTCTAGGCCTCCTGTGCTAGATAGGAAGAAAATATTTAGAATAATTATCTGGTTAATAGTAAATTTGTAATGTCTGTACTTCAGAAAAGTGTCTTAAAAGAAGGGTATATCAACGTGAATAAAGTTGTCAGCACACACAAGGACACCTGCAAAGGCCTGCAATACAAGGGCAGGACAACGAGACCGGGAAAAATGCTTTGAAGATACAAAAGCAGTAGAGGTACAGAATTCTGAAGAGAGGGCAAGATGCACTTTGACCAGACGAAGTCCGAAGAACGTCTATGAGACCTAGACGCCATCCCTTATGAACAAGATGACACTCACCTTACTACTCGCACCATCCAAATCAACCGACTCAACAATCATTCAGATATATATTAAGTAATAATGTAATAATCGATATTTTATGGCAAACCAATTATCTGGATCACTTCAATCATTTTAATAACATCATTGTAAATAAATACTTAGTTCCGTTATGTAGTTTATTTACTATCATATTACACCATATCACCTCTTAGTATGTTATATAATTAATGGTAACAATATTTTATAAATATAAAGGTATTTAGTTGGTAAACTGGTAAACACACAAAAAGCCTTTGGAAAAGAATTCAATTATAATAATATTTTTGCAGGACTCAATATAAATTAATTTATTTTGGATAATTGCCTTCAGCGATTCCGACTAAATGATAGTAAATAGCAACATAAAATTGTATTATTGGCTGATCCTCAAGACTCACAATAATATATA
>NW_027112575.1:1400-8330 GCF_000696795.3 Halyomorpha halys
ATAAGATACATAAAGATTATGTTGCATATTTTGCTGTTGGTTTCTTGGAGTTGTGGTTGCGTCAGTATTTGTGTTTTCTATTGTAATTAAGGACTAGTTTATGTGGATAACTATTTGATAGGAGAAGATCTATTACAGGAATTACGCGCTCAGGTTATTAAATTTTTAGCAATGTTGATTATATATCTGGTTGGACATTGGCTGATGTAGTGTATTCCTGAGTGAATAGGTTTTCTGTTCCTAAAGTGTTGAAAATCTATATCTACAACAGCCAAAAAAAAGTGATATATAAAAAAATATGCGTATGCGTCCGTATATATCACTTGACAGGTACAACTATCCAGTGTAGAATATTAATATTTTGGAGTGGCTGTAGCCTGGAGTGTGTACATTATAGCAGTTGCTGGTCGCTAATTCTTAGTGGTTTCTGAGATATTCTGGTTCAAAATGGTTCTAGGGTGTTTTTATATTTTACTATTTAATTTCATACCTATGAAAGTAGGTTCACTACTCTAGCTTAATTTGGTGAACCTAAAAATATATTAAAAGAGATGGATCACGAATTCATTGTAAATTTACTGTATAATTAACCTATTTCCTATTTAAAGAGATTTTAATAACCAAATTACGAATTACCACTATTAATAATACCTATAAATTTAATAATTAATAATTATATATTAATTCTCAGAGGAAAATAACGAAAAATTTAGTTTAACAGAATGCACTGGAAGTTTTTAATAACAGTTTCAAGAATACAGTATTTATAAAAAAAATCTCTGTCAGTATAAAGCTATCAAAATGTACACGCTTTATATCAAACCAGATTTTTATTATTACTAGACGTTTTGATTTTTTCACTTATATTTCGAATTTTATTCATTTAATCAGAAGTTTTGCCCGTTATCATTTGTATAAAACTATCATTATAGTCCAAACTTTATCTGAAATAAAACTTTGTATCCCAGCCATCAAAGTAATGATAACAAACATTGGATACCAATATCTTGTATTATTTATTAAAAAAGTTCAAACTAACGCTTGCCGACCTATTGATTTCCACCCAACTGGTGAGAAGATCGTTTTGAAAACAGAGGGATTCGGACAGCACAGCTGGTTCCGGTGGCCACAAAAAGGCCACATTGAGGGACTGAAAGGCAGCGGGGTATGAACATCATTGCTCCGACAAATGAGAATTCCTCTTGCCTCATTCCGACCTGCCTATCTCCTCTCCTCTCTAATCAACTTCTTTTTTCCCTTCAGTGCCTCATTCGACCGGTTTCTCTGCGCTTTTCCAATTCCATATATTACTGCTCCATGAAAGAAGAGAAATAAATGAATAAATCATACTGTTAATAGGTATTTGATTGTAGTCTTAATAAAACTGATCAATAGTCTCTCTCTACTTGTCTGAAGTTATATTATGTGAATGAATATTTAGCATTGAATTATGATTTCCTTCCAAATACCCAACTCAACGAGATGAATTCGCAACAATAAAGACTTAGAAATTAATTCTTGCTATGTAAGAAAATGTTTTAATGACTTCTCATGAATTTCTTACAAACTAAGGTAAAACATTTTCACTAATTTATATCATATAAATGAATTTCCTCTTCGAATTAGATGAGCCTTATAGACCTACAGGTCAGAGAGGAAGAAATGGAAGCAGCCGAACTGACGGATCTGAAGAAAGGAAATTAAATTAATTAATCTTAAGTTTCTTAAAAGAATTCCATCCTTGAATTAGTAATACAATAGAAATAAACTGCTATTTATGAGATGAAGGGAACTTGATAGGTTCAGATATCGATAAATAAACGGTCAAAACTTCTTGACGCTCCTTGAAGTAGTGAAAAAGAAATAGTAGTTTCACATTATTACACATTGTGAAATTATGTAAAAAAAAAACATCACATGCTTAGACACATTCGATTCGAGCTTTTTCTGTTAATCCGATCCTGAATTCCTGTTCGGGGCAGTTACCCATTTCAACACTGCTCCAGAGATCACTGGAAAAGCTGCAAACGTTCAGTTGTTATTTGATAATTTACAATATAAAATGTACCAAATCCTTATTTAAAAAAAAAATAAACTATATGATATAAATTTATAAATGCATGAATCATGAATACTAAATTGATATAAAAAATAAGACGTTAATAAAATGTGAAATAAAGAGTTATAACTCTTGTATTTTCAGCAATATATTAAAATACATAATTATTATGATAATATATTTATAAATTATAATCATATTTCCTTCTTTTATGACTAACTCTATCTTATTTATAAAATATAACTTGACTATTACAGTACCTCTACAAATATATTTATGCATATACAAAAAACAACTTTGTTTGATATATTACTGAAGGAGATTTAAATGCATTTTTAATATATAGGGTTCCGTTAGTAATTTTAATTTATCTTGAAAGGATGTAATGTTGATAATAATTTCCTATTTATTGTAATTATTTATTGCAGCTACGAGTTGTTTACACAGCAATTGTGATCGCATCAATTTGATACATCCTAAACGTTTACTAACCGTGTTGGTCGAAACTCTCCAGCTCATGTTTATGCAGAAATGTGATGTATTGGAAAATCTTAAGTCTCTCTACTTTATTCCAGTAGTAATATTTTTTTATTTTTCAATTACAACAGACCAATGCTATTTTTTGTAGGTTATGGAAATACATGCGTTGAGCAAGGAGAAGCGAGTTTAACACATGTAGTATCGTGCTCTCCAAATATTATATTATTCGGTTGCTAACGTAAACTGGAAACCATAAAACAAGTACTAGTGGGGTGAAGTACAGCGTCAAAACAACGTTTGATATAAATTAACGTTTGGTGAAACAAAGATTTAAATTATACACAATTTTTGTATTTTAAACTTACGCGCAATACATGTTATCTGTACGAACTAACTATAACATAGTAAATTTACACCTCATGTGATTAAGAAATAATTGATCAAACAAAATGTTTATATCTTTTTGATAGTCAACCGACAAAACGGATTTTTTCGAAAAACAAAATTGCTTTTAATCCTAATAAAACACTTACCGGCTAGTTCACGGTACAATTAATTTGATATAAGGTACCAGGTTAAATGGGAGGGATATAGAGATTGTTCTGTTGGTGGTAGCAGCTGGTGGGTGTGTAACTAAGTCAAACAGCAAGTTTCACACACCGTTCTAAGCCCTCATTATAGAGAATGCGCATAAAGCTCTTGCGCAGTCTTGTTCGAAAACAATGTACGCAATGATTAGACCTCTAAACTACGGTTTATATGTACTTTTGAAATGGCCTAAAATTGTGTGTATATTAAAATGTTTTGTTTGTTATGTTTTCAATTTTAAACATTGTTTCAAAATTAATTAAATACAAAGTAATTTACTTAATTTTGAAACAATGTTTATAATATATATTTTAAACATTGTTTCAAAAGGATTTTAATAGAAATAAATATTGTTTTTTTTTTATAATTCTTGTAGCTTAGTGATATGCCCAGCTATTTTTTTAGTGTTAAAATATTATAAATATTTCAGTATAAAAATTATACTGTACTATCTAACAATAATAATAAAACTGAAACTATTTTTGGGAAATATATAAACATATACTTTGTTAATATTAATCACTTACTTATAATATATACATTATTTTTTTTACCTGTCTCGTGGTATTAACAACTTCTTTTTTGAACAAAATCTCACGTAAAACATACAATAATAATTTATATCGAAAACTAACAATATTTTCATGTAGTATTCTTTAAGCAATACATTAAATGAATTCTTAAAATAGTTTATAAATCAATCTCGCATGTTTTTGTTGATATTGAAAACTTAGTTAGAAAGTTTGCTTTGAAAAGGTTTTGAAAAATACGTTCGTTCTATTTGATTTCACAAACAATGCCATAAAGAAGTACAGGATAACTTTTCAAATGAAAAGTGAAGAAATTGTGCTGATAAATCTGTAATTCAAACCCTACATGGTTAAATAAAAACTTCCTCCACAAGTAAACATATTTTTCTCCAAGTTTCAAAGATGACATATATTTATAAAATATCTCTGTGAAACACAATATATATTCAATAATTAAATGTTTTAGAAAGTGGATGTAATTTTGAATTTACGCATTTAAAGAGAGTGCTGTTTTTTTTTTGTTTTTTCAAATGTAGTTCTAACATCCCATGAGGAAATATTATAATTGAAAATACATTTATTAACTTAAACAAACAAATATTTCTTCCCATTATTTGATTGTTAATTACTATGGTTTATTCAATTTTTATCTTATAAATAGGTTGTTGCCCGAACCAAGAACTATACCTAACTACAAACCCAACTAGTAAACTTAGTTTATATTCCAATATTTGAAATTTAAAGGATAAATATACTACATAAATAAAGAATATATAAAAGGGTTTATAAAGTTAATATACTAAACTATACTACGAAATAAAATACAATATACTTAAATAATAAAATCAAATTACGTATAATAGGCTCAAACTATTGCTCAATAACAGTTTTTAAAGCCACGTTACCACTTCATTCCTAAACTGTTTTCCGATTAAAATTATATTTTTAGTTTTCGTTATTCTGGTTTAGTTTTTAACATTAGTTTGAGTGAAACATGTGTAACCATGCTTCCTTTTTCATGATACTCCAACAATTAACATAAAATTTAATTATATATTGGGGGTATGTTCACATTATTGGAACAATACAGAAAATAACTGACGTTAAAGCTTTTAGACTCGTTTTCAGAATGGCTTGCTCAGAAAAATAAAAAAAGGTACTGAACACTAAGAGTTGAAATATATAATAAATGATGAGCTTTACTCATAATATATATATATATAAGCTTACGGTATGCACATTTCTTAGGAAGCTTCTAGATACCAAGTACCAGGTCTTTATTCACGAATCTACCAAGAAATGAGATCTTTAATGAAAGTTTGTTGAGACTGGCTGTCCGACAAATACAAATTCACATAAACAATGGAATTTTACCATGTATGAATTCATTATATTGATCATTTATTATGAATCGATAATTCATTATATTGATCATTTTTATGAATTGATAATTCATTATATTGATCATTTATTATGAATTGGTGATTCATTATATTACATTGAGATTTCATTCTTCACATATTAATTAATACCCTAAAATATGAGTTTTATTCCTTATTAATTAAGAAATACTAAAACTAAGAACGTGAAGTATAAATTCTGAATTTATTAATTATTTTACACTTAATTGAATTAGTATAAAAGGAACACTAACTACATTGTGTTAACATTTTTTTAAAATACAAAAACTGTTAACAAAACGTTCTATTTCAGTAGCCCTCAGTTGCTTATTATAGAGTTAATCAATTTTCCAAAAAAACAAATATAAGTAAAATTTAATCAATGTTTCTTTCTAGCTCAATGTTATAAATTAAGATAAGAAATTATATTCTGTGCGTTCATAATTATGGGTGTAGCCAACAGTACGGTGGCAATGTGGTAGCTACTAACTCCTAGGACCCGGGTTCGAATCCGGCTGGGCAGATATTTATTTCTGTTACACTGTAGTTAGTCATCTATAGGGGTATTCATGATGTGTTAAATGTTAACTGTTTTACTATGTTAAATGTTATAACTATAAGATTGTGAGCAGCCCTATTTGAAGTCATGTTAAACGTTAAATGCATAAGAGCCCCTAGCGGATTTTCTCAGCAACTTGTTGTATAAGCCTTTATGTTTATAACCTTCCTTCCAGACCTTAATGTTATTGTTTACTTTAGTTTTGATTTAAGTAATTAATTACAACATGCCTAGAGTGAGTGAAAAGTGGAATTTGTTTGAAAGTTTAGCTTATGAAATGAAATGAAAAAATAACTTTATTCTGGGACATATGTCCCCTAAGAATAATTACATGGTTCATATAGTGAGATTTTTATCTGGCGAGCGTTTACAAATTTTCAGATAGTAGAATGAAATTACATTGTTTTTTTTACTGTTTTTTCTCAAATGTATCGTTAAAATTATCCATTCTGGTTTAATAACAGGGATATGAATACCACAAATACACGAAAGAACTGAGCTGTCACAACAACAAAAATGGCGGCGATCTCAACTGGTCTATTGTGTGACGTCATTCTCCATTTGACAGACTGACTCTCAGCCATGTTAAATGTTATTTTGTTTTACCACGGTAAAAGAAGGCAATTTTTTTCGATTTAACATGAGTTTTTCCATTTAACACGCTTTAACATGTTAAACCAAAGATCATGAATACCCCTTATGTGGTTTCTGGAGACCTGCTGGTGTTCTCCACCCAAACTCATAAAGTGGGTATCCCTAATTAGGTAAAAATCTGGTGTTTGAGCGTGAATCTGGCCAAATTACGTCCTTGCCCAACCGTTGGTCCAGTTACAGTACTTCCTTAAAAGTATTGTACCCTTAACTGTTTATGGGTTGTAGTGGTTCAGATTTAATGTTTTGGTTGTTTTTAATGTTTATAATTTTAGTGTTTCATAATCATTGAAGGATAAATTAAAGGATATATACATTAAATTAAATTATTAAAAATTAACAAAATTACATCTATATAGAGCCAATGAAATAAGATAATCTGTTTTTTTGTTGTTGTTTTTTCCAGTACATGCAGGTGAAATAGGGGTAGCATATAACCTGCATTCCGATATTATATCCCCTACTTCTCATGTAGGCAAGAGGGTGCTGAGGGTCTCAGCCGTATCTCCTCTTTTTTGTGCATCCTTGCCCCTTTTAAATTGAGGACGGTTTTTCGAGGCTCAGCAGCCAATGTAAGGATTAATAAAAAAATAAGAGGGTCATGTTTTCTTCTTGGTAGGTTTTTTTTAAAATAAAAAATATGAGGCTGATATGGTATATATA
>NW_027112575.1:10740-32304 GCF_000696795.3 Halyomorpha halys
TATATATATATATAAGACGTTATAAGGTAGCTTATTATTTTTATTACTATTTCCGTAACAAACAAT
Organism: Halyomorpha halys; assembly: GCF_000696795.3. NCBI lineage: Eukaryota > Metazoa > Arthropoda > Insecta > Hemiptera > Pentatomidae > Halyomorpha > Halyomorpha halys. The sequence continues at coordinate 10,807 of NW_027112575.1, forward strand.
ATTGTTGCTATGCCATTCCCCATTTGCTTTGATAAAAAAACTTAATTTGTTTTTAGTTTTTTAAGCTATTTTTTTTTTTACTAGGGTCAATAGAAAGCCAGTAACTAATGTAGGACTTCAAACTCTTTTTCTATTTTCGTTTCGATAGTTTATGTAACTACAGGTCAATTCATCTAGTCTTTTACCTTCATATTTACAATAACATTGTATATTTTATTATAAAATTAGCTTACCTAAGCTACAGTTATAAATGAACTAATTATTTTCTTTAACTCTTTTTTTTTTTTTTTAGCTTAAAAGTTTTATTATTTTTATTTTAGTTCAACCAATGGTTTTCATATTACTCAATATTTTTGCTTTATTTCTAAGTATATACACTACAATATAGTTACATATTTTTAAATACGTTCTATGTACTAGTTTTATTTAGTATACTTATTCAAAATACCTTGTCATTTTCGTTGTGGATTTAATAAACCTAAAAAAAAAAACCCTAAATCTGATTACCTTGCCTTAATCCTTTTGATAAATTTGCCTAAAAAATGTTCTTTCTTCGGCAGGATGAGGAAGAATGATTAACGACGACATAGTCGAGGAGGTCCTGCGCGGGGAACTCGAGGCGGCCAAGTGGGCAGTTCCCAGAACCCTCAAGATATTCATCTCATCGACCAGAGACGGTAAGTACTTTTGCATAACATATCCTTCGAATCTTTCGTCTTTATATGTTTACGGATAAGATCAAAAAAGATTATTTTAGATACTTATCATTTGTTTGAATAATTAAGTATTAGTTAAATTATTTTACATGTAGTTTAATTTTTGTATAAGCTTTGGGGCTCCACTAAGCCATCAAGTTCCTGCCGAATCAAATCCTTCGGAAAATCCTTAATGCTCCTTACTTTGTCACAAATCAAATCATCCATCAGGACCTCAATGTTCCATATGTTGCTGATTTGGCCAGAACCAGATACCAATCCTTCCATAATAAGCTTCCCAACCACCCAAACCAACTCGTTTCTAACCTGGCTTCTCCTTCATTACCTAATAATCCTCCTAGGCGTCTGAAAAGAAGATGGCCTCGAGATCTTCTCCTCTAGAAATGTTATTGGAGTTCTATCAGTGGGTAGATTCTCCACATGTTTGTATCATGTAACTATGCCCCCTACAAATTTACTTGTTGTATATATGTGTTTACAGTTGTAAATAACAATAAATAAATTATTTAAAAAAAATTGTATGCATGTACTGATAAATTCAGTATTTAAATATTAATGTTCAATCTACTACATTACACTTTTAGATTATATATTTATATATGTATCTATTTGTTAGCGCTGGGTTGATTCAGTGTGCAACTATCTCAAGATTACGGGTTCAAGACCGGCTGTGGCAGATAATCGTTAATTCAATTAAATCAATTGTGAGTTGACCTTGTGGTATGAGACTGGATTGCCCTCCAAGTTATATTACGTATTACCCTTTTATAAGGCTAAAACCAAACGGTTGAGCGTGATGAGAAATATTTAATTGATATACATGGATATAGAAAAATGTTAAATCTAAATTGTATGTAACCTTTTTTTTTTTAGCTCTGAACTGGTAAATAAAACTTTATAACATTATTATATATCCCTTTGAGTATGTCATTTTAATATCATTAACGTCATTATTATACGGAAACAAATTAATATTATGAATGCTATTATAATAGTGTTGTGGAAGCGTTAAAGTTGCTAAAATGCTAAACACTCATAGAACTTTTTATGTTCAATAGTTCTAGAAATATATGATTTCAAGTACTGAAATTATATCCCAAATAACGAGGAATGAATATTATGTGATAATATTTGGGTAAACACCATGGAAAATGAAGTGAAAGAACACAATCAGTATAAATTACATTATGATACATTTTCTTAATTTCAATGTGAGTTCTAATTGGACTCTGTACGTCTGTTAGTCCTTTCAACATAACTTAAGAAAATACCGATTTTCTAAAATTTGAAAAACAAAAAAATGTTTTTTCTTAACTATATCTCATCAACTTTTTGTCTTACAGATGTCTATCAACACTCAAATTGAAGCAAGGCAAATCTACTGTATGATTAACTTCATTCGTTGCAGTTTTCATGATATTTACCAAAATAAACTCATATAATGTCGATTTCTCGTTACCTGGAAAAAAATATAAAAACTTGAAAAATTGCAACTTCGATACTATTGAACATAAAGAACTCTATAAAGGCTCACATTAAAGAAATTTCGGTCTACTTAAAGAAAAGTTTTATTATGTATGTCTTGCGTCAGATTAATTTGAAAATATTAAGCACTAAGTGAAAAATAAAAAATATTTTTGCCTTTTTAGTATTTTGTTATCTATTCTCCTTATTAAAACGAGCATCATATATTTTTCAGCATAAAAGTTTGTATTAAATGAAGCTTTAAAAGATTTTTAGTATCCCTTTTGTCCTTGACCTCATACCAACCAAATTTTCAAAATATAAACCTTTCTAACCATCCTAATCCTTTGGTTCAATCCTTATCTAGTTCCACCCATCCCCACAATCCACCTCGAAGGTTGAAACGGTAGTGCCCAAGAGACTTATTGTAAAATAAAAATGCACAATTGGAGTTCTGGCAATGGTCAGATTCTCCACTCAAGTTGAGTGTTTGAGGCTTTAGCGCATTAGCTCAGCCAGTGATGCGGCGAGAGGGATGCTCTACCTCTCAGACGTGGGCTCAGGGATCCTCAGGTCAATTGTGTAAATATTGTATATAGTGTATATGTGATTAGAGATTAGTTTATTTTTATTATTATTTTATTTTTTCCTTGCTCATAGAGTGATTATATTCATTTTCTTTATCCTTCTGTTTCTATATATTTTAAGAGAAATTTTATGTACTTTTTTTCTGTTATTTATTTTTCATTCTTATTTTATTTTGGTACGAATGTGGTCATTCATCACTATTACCTATTGTCCACAACGGTGTGGCAGATTGTAATATTTATCAATAAATAAAGTACTTTTATTAAATATAGTATGATTGATAAAAAAAAAAAAATTAAGATTGGTATCCAAAATGCCATTTTACAGGCAAAGATTTTTCATTATAAGATATTTTTTAATTGGTGTTTTAATATTAATTATTTGTGAAAATGCATTATGTTTAAAAAATGCTTGTAAAATTATTTTGTGTTTTTATTTATAGACAGACTAAACTTTCATTTTTACATCACGAAGAAATAAAATGTTCTGTAACTAAATCATGTAATATTTAATTTTTGAAATTGAACATCTGTTAATGATCAATTAAATTTATATAACGGACGATATCTGATTTCAGAAACAGAGAGAAAAGGAGGGGAGGTGGGGTTATTGCTCCATTAAATAATAACGAATCTGTTCCCAACAACGATACGAAATAATGAGTTACGTCCTATGTGTCCATGACCTTATTAGAACTTCATTAGATCCTAAGAAATTCTATATCACTCCAATTTATAAAAAAAAAAAGAAAAAATAGTGATTAGTTCTTTATTTGTTTTTCGGGGCATCAATTATTTTTAATCAAAATAAAAAAATAGGTATGGTTCGCGCATCACACAACTTCCCCTTACAAAGCAGGACGTTTGAGTTGATGTCACCTCCTATTTAAAATTATAATAACATCTTTACTATTTACTACGGGAAACGTCCTATATATCTATATATTGGCTAAGTAACATAAAAAATGAAATTAGTGCTGTTTTCGTTTTTCCATAACTGATAATAAAATAGGAAAAATCATGCAGATACTCATACAATTTTTTCAAAAAGGAAAACTTTATTTTCTCCTTCAGTTAATTATCAAATTTATTCATATTTTATATATCTCCATTTTATATTACTCTAAACAATGAGAGATTGTTAATTATTCAAAATAAATGAAATTTAATACTATCCCAATGATCATTGGATCTAGCTGACATTAAGGATTACTTGAATAAAACTTTACATACCAAGGTAAACCAAAATTGTTAAACCCGTTTGGGAGGAAATGGTAAAAACGTGTGAAATCTATTATATAATATAGTACTTTGATGGTAAATCGATTTGAGTGAAAAGTTGCTGTCACATCCCAGATATGTGCTTACCTTAAGTACATAATATTGTAATATAATAGCTTCGTACAACTTTACATTCATATTTTTACAAAAACGCAAAGATCATATTTCTGGAGTTTTATCCTGGATTCAGAGGACTCCAGACCGTGTATTTCTGTCAAATTCTTTTCGAGATCATAATTATTCTCCTTACTGTATGTTCCATATATAGATCGGTGAAAGTAACAATGTTTTTATCGATGTACCTTTCATTTTAAATTTATGAAGTATTCCCCTGTGTATAAATGGTTTTTATTTACACTAAGAAATTTAACGAAAGAAAGATAATGTAAAATAAATTTTCCACATAGTAAAATTAAAATATATGATGTCTCATTTACATTCATGCAAGTAGGGCAATGTTTGAGTGGTTAGATATGCAGAGCTGCACTCTCGTGCATTATGTATCTGTGCAATCTTATTGCCCCGTTGGGAATATTTTTTATGCTGTGGCCGTATTCGCTCTACATTCTTGGTCCCTTGTTACCAGTTACTGCAGTACCACACTTAACTAGATTTTATCTAGAGAAATTCAGGGCACAGAGTTTTAGATATTTATTTGATTCCTCAATGCGTTTGTATTCGTATTTCCTCAACTATTCGTAACCTTTGGCGCGACTGAGTCCGACTGGGTCCGAGGGGTATACAGCAACATTTATTTGCTAAATATGCAATTAAAGTTTCGTTCGACTTTTCGTTTATAAGGTGACTGTTCCCATACACACAAACACACTAATAATCTTCATGACTTAGATATTTAGACTCGAGAAACCTCAAAAGCTTAATTTCTATCGGAAAATCGAATTCAAAACGATCGCAATATTTTATCGTAATATTTATTTCATTTACTGTTAAGTGAAAATTATAGGTTATATCACAATCACACAATTATTTTTTTTAATGAAATATTAATCATATTGGTAGTTAAAAATTGTAACCAATGACTTTATAGATATAACCTATAATAGAATAAGAATTGAATATAAGCAAACAATTAGGTTGAAAGATCAGTAATTTATTATTGACAATTTTTTTAGACATTTTTAATTATTAGACTTTAAAAAAAATTAATCTTTCATTAAGTATTGAAATACCATATGTCTCAAAATTGCAAGCGGATTCTTTTGTACTATGTCTAAATACTATTTTTTCAATAACATTAACATGTAACATTATAGTGCATAGTACTTAGAATCCTAAAACCTTTCTACACATAAAATAAAAATTTTCTCAGGAACATATAAAAATATAAAGTAAAATATAGCTGTTTAACATTTTTTGTTATTGTAAAGAAGAAATGTAAGACAACACCTTTGGGCTAAACAAATGCTTTAGCCCGTAACGGGACAGATGAGTCTTTCTGACCCTGTTACAATCATTTGTCTATATTTTTGTATAACATAAAAATGAACGCATATATGATATATTTATTACTGGACTAATTTATTCATATGGAAATTGATTATCCTAAAAAAATAAATCAGTTCAGAAAATGTAGACAAATAAATATAATAAAATAAATAAATATTGCTATAGGCCCCTCAGACTCACTAGTCGCGCCAATGGTTACGCATAAGTATTGTAACTGTATGTCTGAAATTTTGAAATCAAGTGACAAGGAGTGACATTTTATATAATCGATTTTACACTTTTTTTTTTAAGGATGTTTTCCAAAACGCCAGGGTTGTAAGGAACTTAATTAAACTTTGTAAATTAATTTAAAATTGTATTATAATTATTTATATTACTCTTTGATATCGAACAGGCCTTGTCCTCATTGAAATAGCCTGACAGGGCTTAAACGCGGATGTTTTAAAGAAAAAACTTCTCAAAATTTTGTATATTTAAAATAATATCCTATCTCACATTTTTTAATACTAATAAAAATGGATAAATATGAAGAATAGTATAGAAAAAAATATTCATTGAAACTATGCAATAGGTTACTGTTTAAGATATAAATATAACTAGATCAATACAACAAAAACATATCTTCTTTGTTGTGTAAATAATTTACAGAAAATATTTTTAACTTCACTTGGCCTGGAGTTAATTGGGTTTCACATATTTAACGTAATACCAATTAACGAAAATATCCTGAGTTAAATTCGTTACTGTATACTGCCGGTATCAGATATATTTTATAAATTAGAATGAAGAGGTATTGGTTTAATATCTCGTTTTATATGATTTCCACAAAATAATTAAGTTGCACGAGTTCATAATTTAATATTGCTGTTAGCAGAATATATCGTAAAATTTCCGTTCTCAGAAATTTTATTATTAACGTTCCACGTTTTTATATATTCCTGGTATTTACTTCAAATATTATATGACAAGAATCAGTAATGAAATGAATTTTTTTACACTCTAATTTGATTTAAAAATATATCATTTTTTCTGTTATATTTTTTACAAGTTCATTTTTAATTAGTAAATTTTAAAACATTGAAATGACCAATAAGCAGAAATGTTTAATAAATAATAATAATTACATTAATTAATACATTTTTTAGCTACTATGTTTTATCTAGATTCTTTTTTTTTCATTATTTTAATTTTTTTTAATAAAATGATTATTTGAATCCTTTAGTTTAAGATCATGCCTAGACAGTGGTTTAGGAAATGTACTATTTTATTTCTAAGGTTTCAAAATTAATCAATTAAACACGGGTTTTAGCGAAGATGAAAAAAAAATTTCAGAATCCAATCTCAAATAAAAAAATGTAAACGACATATGTTTTAGAACAATACATAAGTAGTTTACATGGTTTAGGCTTCAATTTCATCCACAAAAAGTGTTTAAAAAATGTAGATCTGTATCAATCTGTAGTCGTATAGTAATTTTAAGAACTGGATTATTAATTATCAAAAAATTAATCAATGAAAGAAACAAAACGTTGTTTTTCATTAGACAAATTCGAACCAAACATGTGTACAAAACTAAGGGCGCGGTGTAGGGCAGAAGACACCAAGACCGTACATAGGAATTTTCAGAGAGGTTATGTTCTTCCCAATACCTACCTGACTCTTTTTGGAAAATATTTGAAACACATATAGCAAAAATTCATCAAGAAAACGAAAAAACAACATAAATTCTTCAAATGCCTTCAAATAGTAATAATTCTTTAATTAAAACAAAATGTAGTTTTCAAACTTTTATCTCAAATATAGTAGATATCTCCAAGGATAGGGACTGAAGTAGTAAAGATTGCATACCCAGAAACTTAGTTCGTTTCTGATATCGCTGCTTTGCTGAAATAGTGGCACAACTCACAAAATAAAATATTTATCAGAGGAATTCCAAAGATATTACCGTAGCTTGGGTTTTCTTGATCCATTGGTGTGCCTCTGCAGACTGCTCAAAAGCTAGTAGGATTGTCAACAAGTAACCCAGTCAAAGGTACAATCTATGAAATACATTAAATATAGAATAAAAAAGTCCTTTTTTGGTTAGTGCCACAATTCAAGCAAAGCAGCAATAAGTTTAATAAAGTTAACTATTTATCATCCCTTTTTTTAATAAGTAACTAGCCCTCTAAAAGTAGTGAAACTTTAGGAACAACTAAATGCTTTTTAAGAAAATATGTACATTCAAAGCACAGTTAGCCATCGGATTTAATTAAAACAGATCAATGATATTAATTTTTGTTTTGATGTCATATTGTGCTATAAATGCAATGCTGGGATGAGGGGCTTTTCATAAATGAAAATATAGAAATCACTAGTTCGATTTTATTATAGAGGGAGAACCTCAAAATGAAAACCCCCAAAGAACCAAAATAATAAAGAAAAAAAAATAATAAAAAAAATAATAAAAAAAATGCGTTCCAATTGATACACAAATTTAGCAATATTTAAGATAAACAAATAAAATAAAATAAACTATTATTATTACAAAAAATAATTGTGTTATAAAAATAATGGACATATGTATACATAAACTTAAAGATCTTAATAAAATAAATAATTAACTCTGTAATATCATATAATGACCTGAAAAAAAAAAAACACTCGAGATTGGATTGATTGACAAAAAGAAAGTCACTCATAGTAGGTCGAAGAAGTGAAGCTTGTCGATATGCGCATATCGAACAAAAAAAAATAGAGAAGTCTCCTAACCTCTTCCGTGATGACTGCCGACATCCAAATAGTGAAGGGTTGGTGACAGTGTGGAGTTGAGGGTAACTGGTAATATTCAAACCCAAAAACTGTGAAGCTAAACAACGACGACGGTGAGCCGGTGTGGATGGTTCAATCCCAGCCAGGTGGATGAAAGTAAAAAAAAAAAAAAAAAACGCTTTTGACTTCAAAACAATGCTAGAGGGTCATTGAGGAATCGAGTCTGTGCTTGGTGGGTAAAGGTATCCAAGTAAAAACAGATTTAGTCCAAAAAAAAAACATGGAATAGACAGCTTAGGAGTCCTCATTAGCGTTTCTCGAATTGTTTGTAATAGCCCTTCATTGCGACAAAAAAAAATTATATGGTTGCAAAGTCAAATAGAAAGGTGATTCAAAATTAAAAAATAAATCTATCTTCGGGCTTAACATAAATATTAGATACGGTATCATTCAGGTGATATTGATATTAGGCATATTAAATATTATTGAAAATATCTGTTTAAATCTAGCTTTAATATTCTTTATTATATAGGCCTCTGAATATTCTAATATTAAGATAATTAGAATATTCAGAGGCCTATATAAATGTATTATTTACAGAAAAATAAATATTTTCCCACTTTTTAAATCTTTAATATAATAAATCTTTAGATTTCTAAAATAACCTAAGAAGGTTGGAGCGTTCCATTGTAATAAGGGAAGTGGGAAGGGTTTAATATTTTCTTGAAATAATATATTTCATTTGAACATTGTAACTCTTGAAAAATAATTTATTGTTTCTCTTTAATTTCTACATAGAATCCGAGTAATTATTTACTACAAAATTTTTATAAATGTATTAAACTATTAAAAACATATAAAAATATTAAAAGGAATTGTGATATGAAAATTAATATCATAATTTATTTAACTTTCAAGGTAGTGCAAAATAACAGATTCCTTTTAGGATACAGCTTAATCACGAAAAATACTGCTGTAAAGACAAGATGAAGAAATATTTCAACAGTTTAGGAATAAGGGGCGTGAGGAATGAGAAAATCCCTCAGAAAAGGTCACCGCCGACAGTTCAATCCCTAGTTAAAGCTCACTTAGAACCACACGTCACACGTCCACCTACTGTTCAGTTTCTGGTTTCACCATTATCTATATATCATATAAAATACCGGTCAAGAGCTTCAGGTCACAATTAATTTTCATCAATTACCCGGTTTTCAAATTTAATGGCTCAAAATACTTGGTTAGATTCCGTGAATGTTTTGAATTAATTTTATCTTAGAAGAGTGTAGAATCATTATATTAAATGTGTTCAGTCTGGCCATCCAAAGGCCTGTAACGATGATTTGAGCTACCGGTCCATTGGATTTTCGAGTTTGATGACACAATAATTAATAATATACCATAAAATTTTGAAATAGTATAAGATTAAAATACTAAACAAATATCTGATTATAATTTAAGGGTTTTCGACATTATTTTGGCTTCATATTACATAATGCGTAATAGTAATAGTGCGATATCAATATTTTATATATGATTTCCAATTAAAAGAAATAAAAAAGTTAATGTTACTATAAAAAATAATTTAATTCAAGCCCTTACTACTTATCTCTTTTATTTTTGACAACGTTTCAGGCAACCCGACCATTATCTAGTCCATATGCCAATCATTATATTATTGTTTCATTATATTTTCGTTTAAATAGTTTAATATACAATATGTAAATATAATTGTGAATAATGCAAGTCAAAAACAGAATGAGAAGGTTGATAACACCTAACTTCTTTAGATATAAAAATTTGGAGAAGAACTAGATAACGAAAGGGTTGTCCAAAACCTTATCCAGAAGATAAAATAATAAGAAGTAAATTTTTTTTTTCCCTGAAAATAAGATAAATAAGTAAAAAATATTCAACACTATTAGTAACAGATTAAATTATGACAATTTAATTAAATTTTTGAAAAAGGAACTGCAGGCAAAACTCTATCCTACTCTCAGGACGGAATATACTTTAAAATCATTGAGTGGTTGTTAAAAAAGTTGACAAAGAAATTGGTGCCTGGACACGTTACACCTCACTGCAGGTATACTCCGTCCAACCCGGGACATTATTTTTTTAAACGTTTAATTATTTTAATTAGAATCATATTGTAAAACATTTTAAAATATATACAAAAAATTAAATGATCGGCTATTAATGTAAAAATATTTTCAGTGAATTTCAGATTCTGCCAGTGGGCATTTAATATTTTTTAAAACTAAAATATCAGGGAAATATAGTAGGAATAAAACAAAACAACGAGCAAATACAATCTCTTGGTGTTCTAATGAAATAGGTACCGAACCGTACCTTTTTTAAAATCATTGTTTGTTTCTACTAAAATTAATTTAATTTATGGGAATTTTTTTTAATGATGAAGTAAGAATCAAAAAGTTTTTAAATGTAAAATCTTGAATTTAGCAAATTCGGTTTAAAAAACTCTCGCACTCCTCTTAAAGTTGAAATAACTCGAATTTACAGATTTGTCATTCTTCACTTCCAATAAAAATGGGCAAAAAGAAAACATTCTCCATCCAAATGCCTAGAAATATTTGGACACAACATAATAAAAAGTGAAGGTGGGTGCATAACACCGTCGCTGCTCTCTCGTCAAAATTAAGCTCGAACAAGAAGACCTTCAACAGCATCTACACAAGGGGGTCAATTAATTATGTTTCATAAAAAAAAAAAAAAAAAAATGGAAATAACACTGATAGTACTTCATATTGGAACTGAGGTCAACATTACGAATAAAAAAAAATTCGAGTTCGACATAGAGAGATAAAATTATGGGATGTATCAGTTAGCTAAGATTACCTACATATCTGATATAGTGGTATCGAGATGTTTCATAATCAAGGCATTTGCATGCCACTTCCTCAAAAGATTTAAACGGTTGAAGACATGAAAAAAGTACTTTAGACAAATAAAAACTAAATTGGCGATGCGATAGAGCTGAACTTTAATTAGGAATAAATCAATGAAAAGATGCTAGAAACGCTATTATTTCATTATAAATTACACCATGCATAGTTTTTAATATTTTAAGTAAGTATAATTGTAAATTGAATATACAATTAAAATGTTAAACATTCTTACCAAATGTGGCCATAATTGATAGTCATTGGGAAATTTTTTTTAAAAATACTTCAACCACTTCAAACAATTAATTTCAAATAGATTTATATTATTTTTGGTTTCTATTGATTAATTAATTATATTAAAAGAAATATAGTAGAAATCTGATTGCCGTGTTGTTATGATGGTCGTATATTAGCTTAATTACCATTTTACTACTTATTCTTACTTACTTATATCTTATATCTTATTAGATCACCATGAAGGAAGATTTAATACCTACTTATGTCATAAAACTAAAGTTCTATTTATTCGCTAAAGACAGTAAATTCAATATAATCTCCGTTGACTTAAATAGTGTTTTCATTTTACTGAGACGATTTCGTAGAAATCTCCGAGTCAATATAATGTTCTGATAGTAATTTTTTTTAAAACTGTTTTTTGTTATAATTTTCTTTTTTAATAGGGTTTTTGAAATTAAAATATTTTTGTAGCTAAAAAACGAAATTATTAGTTTGAGTTTGATTAATATAATATAACGAGCAAAACCAAATGTTAAATAAATAATAGAAAAACAAAATACATAAAATACTGGTACTCATGGCTTGCCTAAGGAATACTTCATTTCTGTCAGTTCGTTTTATAATTTTTATGTTTAAGTTCATAATACAATAACTTGTGTTGCAAATTTGAAAATTTCTTCTTCTTACATATATGTATGTGTGTGGATAAAGATAAAATGTGTTTCCACCTTCACGTTTTCATTTCTGTTTGATTTTTCACATCAAATTTCGAAATATTTGGAAAAAAAAGTTATCAGATTTTTTAAATCTTTTTTAATCGTTTAGGGTGATTTGAGATAGAATGATGACATTTTCAGTGAATGAGATAGGCCTTTTCTATCATATATATTCACCAATTTATTTTTAAAATATATATTTCTTGTTAATTTACAAAATTAAACTTAAATTTAATCAAGACATAATCCTAATGGAAGTTGGAGATTTACTAGCACTATGATTGTCAGAAGTAACTTTCAGTTTTCATACCAATCAGAGTAAGAGCTCCATATTTTGTAGTAGATTAGGCTGCGACCCAAGGGAACCAGCTGCAACTTTACCTCATACCACAATACATAAACATCACATATTTCCGTATAGTACAATTGAATAATTCAACAGCGCTATTATTTGGTTATCTTTATACATATTTACGTAATGATATTTTGATAGTGCAAATAGAAGTACAAATACAACATAAAACAAAAATACAAATACAATAAAAAAATTTGGAACATTTTAAACAAAAATGTGGAACAATAGGAAGCCATTATTAATATATTTTTAATCTATATTTCCATAATGTATCATGTTTTATAGTGTTAAAAGAAAAACTTTATAAAAATATTATAACTCAAATAAGGTAATAAGATATTTATATTTATTAAACTTATATATTCAATGGTTCAAAGTTAAGTAGCCAATGGAAATCGAATACACCTTAGTATGGATATTAACAATTTCGAATGGCTGGTTCCTCTTGTTAGTTTATCAATGCACTAATAGCAGGGGAGAAAAATACCAAAGGGATAAGAAAAGACATAATATTTTTAATGTGATGAGGAAACCATCTTATCTTTCCTATCTTATCATTTTCTTTACTTCATTTTTACGAGGCAATATATCCTCTGTAAATTTGTTTTCTTATTTATGTCCTCTTTTTTTCCATGAATAGTTACGACGTATAAAATATATACAAAGAAATAATTATTAAAAATTAATAAATAATTATTTTTTTTTTGAAGGCTGTGGTCTGGGCTGCGATCCAGCAGAAAAAATCTATTTTAGCTATATATTTTTTGCTGAATTTTCGACCCATGGAACTAATGAACTTTGAGAGAACATCTTTTTCCATTGTGTAGATCTCCACCCCACATGATGAAGCCATACATGAGTGGAAACGTCGAAAAAAAATAAGCAGTTAAAAACATTTCATAAAAAAAAAAAATATTTTTTTAAATATTGTATATATTTATTATGTGGTCAATCATATTTTATATGTATATAAATTTTGAATAAAATTAAAATTTTATTAAGAATATTTAATTGATGGTCTACATTTTGATTCAGTTTTAACGCTTGAAAATACTTGAAAGTTTTAATAATTCAGAAAAGGTTAATAGTATTAAAAAAAAACACCCTGTAAAGAGTGGTAAATGAACTTTAGGAGCAATAAAAAGTATATAAATAGAAATGCATCCTTCTATTATAAAATAAAAATTGCTGATTTGTAATATTAAGCAGTCCTTGAAGCCCCAAATAAGTCTTTTTATATTTATTAGCCTTAACCTTATGCATATATGACTTTGTATTCAAAACTTTCATTACATTAATAGGACATTTTTTTGTAATTATACGTTATAATGTTAAAGTATCATCAGATACGCCAGATTATATACAATTATTTTAATATGAACTACTGCAGTAAATTGATGAATATTATTTAAATTTTATAAAATTAGGATGTAACAATCAAGAATAGTGTATATGAAAAAAGTATTGCTGTGCAGCTTCATAACAAATCTTTTTCATATTTACGAAGAAATAGTACAAAAACTCATGTTCACAGTTGATAAAAAAATTAAAATACATATTAAGTTAGTAAAAATCTATCTTGAAAAAGTGTTGGAAAGTCAAATTTTTTAGGTAACGCATGTACGGAATGCTGCTATCAAAAGTTGGGTATGGAAATTAGTTTTCTTCATGATCCTTTATATCAAAAACTGATAAGTGATTTAAAAAATTGTTTTGAACACATATATTAATTATCTAAGACGAATATCTGCCACCAGGCTTCTTCGCAGGTAGCAGACCTAAACAAACTACATTAAAATGCCATTTTGGTCATTACAGGACAAAATGCATATATATTTATTGTATACATGTATTACACTTGTATGTTAATAAAAAGTGGAGGGTAAGAGAACAAAAATGATTAGTAAGTTGTTGAATCTTCTGTAACATGATTTAGAAACATTTTTGTATTGTATTATTCTTTTTACTATATTATGTGTATTAAAAAAAAAAATGTTATTTTAATTTATTAGTCATTAAACATTTTTTATTCTGACAGTTCTTTACAAGGTTATGTTTTTAATTAATTATTTTTGTTTTACTGAATTCTACACTTTTTTATGATTCATTGCTTTTTTATTTCGCATGAAAATTGAAGTATCCTTATAAAATGTATGTTTGAAATATCCTTACGAAATTCGTATAAAATAAATGTAATAAGTAATTTATGTGCGTAGTAGTACAAGAAACCTCCACCCGGCGATATGCGTCTATCTTCCTCATTTAATCCATTTTACTTAGTTTGCTTGTGCAAAACTTTCTTCATCTGCTTCGAACAAGTAACCATACAACTTTAACTCAACCTGCTTCAACCTCAATACCTCAGAGGAGGTCGTTCTTTGTCTCAAACATCAAAAGGCATTTCGTTGTCCTCAAAGTTCTATCTTCGTAAATGCTTTTGAGCATTAGGGTGATTGGAATTGATTTTTTAGGTTTGTTGAGATTGTTTTTCCAAATATGAACAATAAAAATATTTGAACCTTATTTTTTTTAGATAAATTTTTGTAGTCTGAAACAAAAAAATAAATAATACATATAAAAATAAATAAAACATAGAGGTTCAAAAGTTCATCGCTGAGGAAATATTTACGTTTCAATTTTATGTAATGACATAATTTTTGATATCAAATCATCATACATCTAAAAGTAACATTTGAAGGTTGAGCACAACTTGTGTATTTTTTGAATTAAACATTTAGTAGAAAATGAAGGAGCTAGATCAGTGAAATGAAATGAATTACTGCTATTATTTCCTGTACTTCTGTTAAACAAATGTTAATGAAGGACTTTTTCTGTTAATTACTTTATTCTATTTTAAGCCTAAAATAAGTGATTTTAATGAATTAGTATCTATTAGTTAGTATTTAAAATGTGAAATAAGGAGAAAAATTCCAATCCTTTGTACTTCAGTAAACGTAGTATTTCAAATTCCGCCTCTAAGGTTCAGTCATAAACAAAAGTTCCTCATATCCTGTAAAGAAATTTAGTACGTGAGATAAATTCATTTATTATAAATGAACGGACTCAATTTTCATTTAAATTGGGTAATTTTCATAACGGCCATTTTATGTATGAGATACCTTCATCTATTTTGAGCTGTAAAACTTGGGTACGGAAGGAAGCGGCGAAACGCACAAAAGATGTAATCAGCAGAATTATACTTCCACCTTAGCCGAGTACATTATCATTTATTTCTCTTGTGTTAATAAATCTCTTTAGAGCTATCTGGTTCTTTCTTGATAGTTTATGTTGATGATTAAATTTTTTAAATGCATTTACTTTTCGCTAACCGCTTTCTGAAGTGTCAGCTAAAATGAACGGTTTGAAATATATTACCTAAGATTATAACAAAAAATCAAAGATGATAAAATATAGTAATTACTACATGTGGTATAAGTTGATTTTTTAAAATTCTAAATCTAATGACAATTTGACTTACATATCTTATAGCAAGTCTATTTTATAATCATTAATTTTTATTAATAAATACTTTTATGATCAGTTACTACATTCTGAATTGCTTTCTTTTATCTATTCTATTTAAACTCCACGTTTTTTTTGTTTTGTTTTTTATCGTACTTTGACTACTAGTTTACCATGGATGTGTTTGTGGAAATTTCTAAACGAAATTAAAATGTTCGGACAATGTAGTACAGAGTAGTAGTAATATATTTTCCTTATATTTCGTATTGATCTCCTTCAATGCAAAAGTGAAGCCAAAAAGGCAACGTCCATGGTGCTTAAATTTACGTTGAGTTCAATAAGAATGTCCTCCATTGTAATCTAAACTGAAACACAAGGCAGTCAGTAAATGATCTCTTCCCCAAATCCATTTTTGCTTTACTTCTCCGGTGACCTTACCTCCTCCATTATAGTCCTTCCTCCAAATAATAAGGAGTAATGGAGAGACTACCCTTCTATGGTGAGTAGCAACAGAAGGCAGGATCTATTCCTCAAGTATTCGTGGCATTCAGTTCGATGAATCGATCAGTTAGTTGAAAGTTGCTTATTCCATAAATTGCTAGTCAGGGGCATAAAATAAGTTCAGATTTACTCAAAGCGTGCTAAAATTTTGTTGTAGATATTGAGTTCTTGAATAACTGATAATGCTCAGTAACTTTTATTTTAAATAGTTATACTTATTTATAATATTAAATATTCTACATAGTAATACTGTTTGATATTTTTTTTTTAATAAACAACTTTTCTTTTTTTCTTTTTTTATTCAAATCTAGATTTAAAATGAAGAAGGCAGAAAAAACTTATTTCCTGATATAATGATCCATTACTTAATAATTCTTATTTTCTAAACCAGGATTAGTGGAAGAAAAAAACTATATTCAATTATTTAACTAATTAATTCCTGTCAATAATCTCCAATGATTATTGTCAGTCTTCAGCTTCATTTAAATAAAACATTACCCAATAATAAATTCATTTTATTAGATTATTTAATATTATTCTTATTCGTTATTATTTGTATTTAACGGAAACTACCTAATAAATTATTTTTTATTTACTTAACAATAGATTATTGTTAATTTTATTCTAAATAGTGAATATGTAATTTATAACACACTATTTTTTTTGGACAATAGTGAATTCAAATTATTGTAAATTTCTTACTTTTAAAACATATTCAAATACTAAATTCAATATTTGTCCCTAAATATTTTCATGATTTCCTTAAAATTATTCTGGAGTTTATTAATTTATAATATTTAAAAAAAAATTCCTTCAAAAAATAAATAAATAGAATTTTTCAACTACTCCTCAATAAGTTTTTGTTTTGATTCCACAAGTAGTTTTTATATCGATCAGCATTCGAAACTTACTTAGTAAGTAATGAAACATTATTTAATTATTGTTATCTTCGAATACTGCTTTTTATTTGCAGGGGGCAAATAATTTTTATTTAACCCTTCGAAAAATTCCTGCAATCAAAATTTTAATTTCTTGATTTTTTACAACCTTTACGATTTTTGGTGTGCTCAAACAGAAAATTTCTTCCATCACGAACAGATTTTTAGCAAATAGAAGATGGGTATTTTTTGCGGTTTCAGGCAAAAAATGAAGAAAATCGTTCATAGCTTCTCGCGTGCACATTTGGTTAGTTTCTAATATTTTTAGTATCAAAATAGGTTTAAAAATGTATCAAATCCCTCAAATTGATTCCTTAATTATGTTGAATACCTAGTAGTATACAAAGAGAATATAATTAACAGAAAATATCAAGTACCGTTTTCACAAAATCATATTGGGTATTCTACCTTATAAGGTGACATTAATTACCTCAATTTGTTATTTAATTGTTTTCTAAAGATATTAAATAAAAAATTTAATAAATTTGTTGATTGTGACCTATTATGTTTACAATTACTAACAAAAACTGAAGGAGGTACGGAACAAACAGTCCCTACAAATAAATATCGTGACAAACAGTAATTGGCGCCAGCCGATAAAACAAGCCGTCCACTTTAGGACCATGTCAATATTAGTGTTCCTTCTGACAACCTTAAGGTATTAATTTATTACCGAACAAATATTATTTCTGTTATATAAAAACAGTCTGTTAAAGAGTAGTTATTTTCAAGACAATGGTATATTTTTATTCACTGCGTCATGAATGGCATTATCTTTATAGGCATCTGCGTATATAAAAACGCTTTTCCGAACTAATAAACATTTTTTCAACGGAAATTGAAAACCACTAGCAATAATTTTATTTATATATTATCTATTACAGGGATATATAATAAAGAAGAACGGTTATTTTGACGCCTGATTTTTTTTTTTGTTCGATAACAATAAAGTTGCATTATCTTACTTTCATTTACCTATAAATGAGATATATGGATGGTAAAGGGATTTACGGCGATCATTCTAAATTTATCATTATAGTTTTTAACGGAAGATTCTAATGCAAAAAACAAAACAAAACAAAACTCATATGACCACTTTCTGAGGTCTAAATGAACCAGTCTTGCAAAGTCGTCTGTGTGGATGTGATGTCGTTGACCTAGCTCAAAATGGAAAAGTGGTACTAAACGGAAATTACATACTCCTGGGGGTGGGACAGAAAAGTTCACAATAAAATCAACTAACTGGATGTGCCACTTCGGTTTTATCATAAACAGTTCTAATGATTTTTAGCAAACTAATATATCAATGTACAACTGAATGGAATATCAAATATTATCCGCATTGAAATTGTTTGAATATTTAATAAAATCTTCCTCTAATGTACATTTATTTTTTTTAATTTCGATTAAATGACCTAGTGTTTTTGTTGGAAGTAATAAAAATTGGATGAATACAAGACTTTGTAAAATTTTATTAAGAGAGTAAATGAAAATAGAGGCAGATTCCGAAACTGCCCGATCTTCCCCCATTGCAAGCATACGTATACTATTTCTTCATATTTAAATTGTTGTATTATTGGCGGGAAAAAAGTTATTATTTTTTAAATTATCACCTTAAAAATTCTAAAGTATGATTTTTATGACAACAGAAAAATGAAAATGTTTTGTTCAAAATTTGCGTCTTCCCTTTTCTTACATTTGTTTTCTTCATCTTTTACATTCGCTGCTAATCCATTTAAGATCATTATATAATTAATTGCATGATTTATCCTGATTAAAAATTAACATTTTTCTTCTAATAGATTATACCATTGTGACAAAATCCAATTGTTTAACAATATAACATAAGACCCTTGCCGTAGTATTCACCTATTCGGTTTAATATAATAGATTAATCGGTTAGAATAATAAAAAAGAATTATTCAAGCATTCGTTGATTATTAGATAGACATTAAAATGTGTTATAAAAATTAGAAATTTTTCCAATTTTAAATAAACTGGTGATCATAGCATTCAACCCACCAGAAAACACTGTCATTTTAAAACTTGTAGTGGAATTTTAGTTTCACTAACATATTTATGGAATATATAGTACGGTAAAACATTGCGATCGTGCAAAATTTCAACGGAATTAATATTTTGAGGCCCGCTGTTTGTTTGTTTGGTTGTTTAGTGGCGCCAAACTTCATTGGTCATCAACGCCATTTATATTTTATTTAATTTTGCTAATATTCGTTAAATTTTATTTATTTTTAATTTTTTTTTATTTATTTTTTTTTTCTTCCGATCAAGTTATATTTTTGTCAGTAAATTTTGTGATTTTTAAAACTGGAACACAGTGGAATTTTAGTTTCACTGACATATATATGGAATATATAGTAAGGTGAAACATTGCGATCGTGCAAAATTTCAACGGAATTAATATTTTGAGGTCCACTGTGTCTAAATAACTAAGTCTTGCAAAATGGTGAAGAGTATTTACGAAGAGTATTTTACTATTTACCCAGGCTAGATGTAGTTATATCAGTAGGTAGAGCATGATACTACGGCCCCTAGAGCTAGAAGAGCCCTCGAGAAGTGTTGTGCCGGCGACAGGGCCGAGGGCTGATCGGGAAACAATGGCTGTCAATAGGCCGGCCGGACAAAGCCCTAATCCCGCCAGTTCTTATCTCCAAGTGATAAGCCTCTTCAAAATTGCCTTCCCATATCTCAACAATAAATTTTTAGCTCCCTCAAAATACCGTTCGGAAAATAGAAACTATTTTGTAATGCATTTGGGCTTAAGCTAATAACAAAATATAATTCGGAAAGCGAAGTCTAAAACATGTTTTCTCATTTATTAAAATCTATTAAGATCATGAACAAATTTAATCTACAACCTGCTCAATAGTGGACAAAAGAAAGTGAACAATTTTCTAGAAACGTTATATCTCATATAAATTCGTTATAGAATTATTCATATCTTGTTCACATTAGAGTGTTTGTAATTTGTTATGAGTCAACCAAAACAATAATTTTAACATTGATGGAGATATAGTTGAAAGTTGTATGAATCAAGAATGTGTTGTGGTTAGAAATAAAACACTTAGTAATGAAATAAATTATTTTTAATAATATTTACTTTTTATGTTTGCCTTTTGATATTCTCCTTTTTATTGCATGCTAACTTTCAGTTTATTCCTGCTATTCTTCTTCAACTACCCTTCCGTTTGCATAGCCCCTTCCATTCTGCACAAGTTTAGTACTGTTTCTTATTTATGTTCAAGAAAAGATATTGAGTTGGTTTGATGGATTCAAAGAATCAAACGTTCCTCTTTGTACCTCGGCATCCTAGTAACTTTATAAGACCTCAAGGAGTTTGTAGTGTTTTAAATTCCTTGAAAGGATCTAATATGAAATTATGTTCTTCTCATGAATATGAATAGCAGAGGACTACACAAGAGAGCTTGTCACACCATTGTGGAAGGCAATGAAGAGGGTTCCTTGAACAGTGCAGAGCTTAAGTGTATCTTTATAGTTCTTATTAAAATAAATTGTTAAGAGGATAATATCCCTTTCCAAGATTGGAGTTAGGCCAAATTAACAACCAGATTCGTTATGAAATTTAAAGGAACCTTAGACCATTCAACATAATTAAGGATACTTCATATTAAAAAAAAAAAAAATACTCATTTTATTTTACACATTTTTAGAACACTTCAAAACCATAATGTATGCGATTCAAAACATTTTTAACTGCATAACATACAAAATTACAAAAAAATTTACTACTTATCCACATTTTGTGTGTGTGTGTGTGTGTGTGGAAGGGATTTGAAGAAATCGTAGTGTTCCGGTGGTATATATCGTAATAGGTCAATTATGCCCTTGAAATGTGCTGTTGTAATTTGTCTAATATTTGTATAAAGTCGTGTTGAAATAATATTTTCGAACTTTTTTTGTCCACCCTACGTAGCAATAAATCCAGGACTTGATTCGTTGATGTCTTATAGAAAAGTTTATACGGTTTGTTTGTTTGGTTCTTTAGTGGCGCCAAACTTCATTGGTCATCAACGCCATTTATATTTTATTTAATTTTGCTAATATTCGTTAAATTTTATTTATTTTTAATTTTTTATTT
>NW_027112575.1:32634-42549 GCF_000696795.3 Halyomorpha halys
TTGGGCTTTCGTTCCACATAGATTGCCATTGATCTTTGACTTCCTTTACAAGAGGCCTGCATATCTCTGACGGAGTTAAAATTGCTTTACCCCGTCCCAGTTTGTACGGTTCATTTCTGTCAATTCGCATCCAAGATATTTTTAACCAGTTTTATTGATTCTCCCTTAGAACTCTTTATACTTTTAAAGATTGCGTCTTGTAATAATCTTGTTGTTACAAAATCTTCTTGTCTCATGTGATTTACTATAAAGTTATTACCTTTCCGACACTTGATTGACATTTGATAATATTGTTATAATTTCGGCGACAAATAGTTTTTTTTTTTATACCATTTCTACTCCGCCACTATAGTTCAGACTTTTTTAACAAAAAATATTTCTATGTTCAAAGACTCAAAATATTCAAATTTACAATTTATAAACCAAACACCCTTTAAAAAAATGTTATTTATCCATGAAATGCATTATTATAACAAATAAAAACGTCTAATAATCTTTCTAAGCATTATAATATTTCTAAAACATTATTTAAAAATAGTAAATGATTCTAAATTTAGATTTATCAAATAAATTATGATTTTTTACTTACAAAATATATACATTTTCTTATATCTCTAAAATAACAATATTTTCTTCACCTTATTAATAATAATAAACTTTTTTAATATTTTTCATAATATAGCAACTTTATGTTAGCATTTATTATTAAATTGGAAGCTCTAGAAGTCTAATCACTGTAATACTGATTACCAAGCTTAATTAAGCTTCCAAATCGAAATTTACTTGTTCATCCGTCACTGAGGTGAGATACATCTGTTACTTTTGACTAATATTCGATATTAAGTTTTTTATATGATATAATAATATATTTAGATATAAAATTTAAAATTTTCCAACCGATTAAAACGACGCAAATAATGAGTGTTTTAAGTTGAGTGTGCCCCCGCCCCCTGACAGAGTGTACTGCGGCCACAGAGGGTGTATTGTACGCCGTCCCTTCTCTGCTCAAAGCAAGCCAGTTACCTTTGTTAATCTGGATATTTTATACGGATCAACCGTCTTGCAAAGTGAAGAGTCTAAGATACGATCCTTACCAAAGATGACGAATCGTATCCTTGCTAATGCATCACATCTACAGATGATGCGGTAGGCAGTCTCAGCAACCCTTCTGCAGAACCTGCAGATTGAGGACACTATCATTCTCATTTAGTAGAGATGCTTATACTGACAGTGTCCCGTGTATAGACCTGTCACCCATCTTAGATTACTCCTGTCCATGTTAAGAAGAGTGTTACTTCTTTTTGGACGGGATCCCTTTAGAAACAACTTTGACTGCTCTAGTCCTCTGGTGTTCCTCCAAAATAACCCAGCCTTGCCCTCAGCAATTATTTTGATGTGCCTCTTCGCATGTCTGAGACTAATCTCACACATGAGGTCAAGTGTAAAGGAAGCGGTCCCAGATCCTTTTCTAGCAAGACAGTCCGCTCGCTCATTATCTTTAATTACTTTGTGACCAGGCACCCATTCTACCCGTATCCATTGTTGGCTAAGGAAAGAGAGTATAGCTTAATCTTACACTCTTTCACCAATTTAGAGTGGGCTACATAACACACCAGAGCGTTGATGGCTGCCTGACTATCCGTCAAAATCGTGATTAGCCTATCCCTCGTGCCCTCTTTTATTAAATTCTGGGCACAGACATTAATTGCGAACACCTCAGTCTGAAAGACTGTTGTGCGCTTTCCTACCGGTACGGATATGCCTTGATTAGGGTGGTCCATCCTCTATATTATAAATTAAAACGAATTAGGTGGAACATCACAATTGCACACATTTTTATTTTTTGTCTTTTCGTATTAAATGGATGTATGAAATTCTTACTCTCATTTAAGACTGTTATTGATGAAGCAAAAAAGGCGGAAAATGGAGTATTAGAAAGAACCAGCACACATCGACCTAGATCTTAACGGCTAATGTCCTGGTTTTACCCCATCTACTTCATCCACTGAGACAGTTACTCGCGTCTAATCTACTCGCTAGCCAATAAAAATATAGGAAAGGTTTTTCTCTTTTTTTTATAAGAAAATGATGTCAGAAGTTCTTTTTTATAAGGAGAAACATTGGTATTTACTACAAAATTAAGGTTTTACTATTAAATATATAAATAAATATTGTTTTTCTATTTCTAAGAAAAATAAATAATGAATGTTATCTCTAATAATAATTTGAAGCTCAAAAAAGGAAGTCGATTTTAAAATAAACGATTTTTATTCTTATCTATTTCTTTTATCGCCATATCATCTTCACTGTCTGTTGCCTTTGGACTACATTTATATTGTATTATAATTATTTATCTTTAAAAAATATTTTAAAGTTAAGAATAAAAGTGGCATAAACTATCTGTTGCAAAAAGTCATTAGTTGGAAATGATGTATTAATCAAATGATTATTTCACTTATAAATAAATTAAGAATATATTTTATAAATCTAACAAAGTAGTTATTTTAAACGCCTTTACGCATCAAGAAATTTTAGTTTCTATTTACTTTTTCGATGATTCAGTGTCTTTTTTTCACTTGAAATCTGTTATTATGAAAGAGGCAAAGCGTTTTTCATCAATTTAGTGGAATATAGAAGATAATCCATGTATAATACTCGGAGGGAGCTGCAAAGATAATCTTTTCTTCTATTTACTTTGAGTTTGTTCATTTGTTTCTCCTTGATATTGGAGATTCTATTCATCTCGTATTTGTTTTTCAGAAATATTACTATCATAATAACATTAATAATAATTTAATTATAGTTATGATACCAGTTTGGATTCCGAACATCTCACTCCAATAACTAGGCAATGTCATCGAGATATGGACGTTGTCTCATCTTTTTTTGGAGTTCAGGGATCTCTGTTGATGTAGAACAGGCTTTTGAACGAGACTGCTTTACAAACTCCGTAAATTCCTACCTCCTACATACTTTCCAACCATATCCATTCCATTCTAATTGATAAATTCTTCAAACTAAACTAGAATGATTTCTATTCATCCCTTTTCTCTCAGTCCGCTGGTGTTCCTTAATGTGGGATTCACGGCTCCATCCTTTACACAGTCTATACAGCTGACATCCTAACCAATCCCAACAATATCCCCTTATGCCGATATGCCGGTATGCCGATGACACATGTTAGCTCGCACTTAATAGAAACCCTTTCATTGCATCCCATACTTCAACCCTCAAAGAATGGTGTCGAAATTGGAGGATTGATATAAATTCAACAAATCCCATCAAACCACCTTCATCCTTTGTTGTAAACCTACCGACTGCCCTGCAGTATCCTGCCGAAGAGCTCCATTATCTTGGACTACATCTAGACAAACGATTAACTTAGAATCCTAATATAATACGGAAAAGACAGGAAGCTGCACGTCGATTCAGACTCATACATCCCTTACTTTAAAAACGGTCTAAACTTCCTATTCATCGCAAAAGGCTGATCTAGAAGACTATAGTAGGGCTCTTTGCAGTATTGAGCTTAGAGGCTCTACGAAGCCTTTTAATTGCCTCATATACAATCTTTACGATCCAAAATCCTTCGTAAAATACTAAATGCTTCTAGCATTCACACAAATAAAATCATTCATCAAGACCATTATGTTCCGTATATAAACGATCTAGCCCAAACCTGATATCAATCTATTCCTAACAAATCTCCGAGGCACCAAAAAGGAGATGGCCTCGAGACTGCCCGACTACTTGATAAACTTTCCCCGGTTCTCTGTTAGCCTATATAAACAGAGTTATTTATTTTTATCATTCAGAATAACTAAAATGGTAATAGTAAAAATTATAGAATTCCGGCTTGGTCTCTCCTGATTAATACCACAGTGAGACGAATGTAGTGGATCCTTGGCTTGCTAGACAGCCTTTCCCCTGTCCTGTTATGTTTTTTAAGAATAAATTTTCTTTTCAGACATTCTATTTTATCGTATTATTTGGGCCTTTATAGACCTAATTAAATTGTTTAATCCACATAAATACTAAATTTTATCAAAGAAGTTCTCAGAAAAATCATTATGTTGGATTGATAATGCTGAATGAAGATTTAGCAGAGAAAGGAGCAATAGAAGCCCCAAAGCTCTGACCACAAAATGTTTCCAGAGAGCAAGCCTCAAAACAAATTACAGCAGTTAGAGATAGCCTAAGGACGCTCGGCTCTCAATTTCGTGGGCCAAATGAAAGTAGAAGGCCCTTGGGTGGCGACCAATTGTCATCGAGTGCCTCTCCTAACAGTCTTCTATTAACGCTTCCATTTAGGCTTTTGTTCCTTTTTAAAAGTTTGGCCGAGCTATTTGTACCGCCAGACCTAATAATCTTTATTATTTTTATTATTGGTTGTAGTTTATTTAAGTAAATAGAATTACTACGGAAAATAGGACGATCTAATATGCAGATAATTTCTTATAAGGTTTAATTGTAATTTCATAAAATTGTTTTAATGTAGCAGATATCCGTCAATCTTTTCCTGTAGCCGTGAATCAACTCTGTGAATACAGAAGCCCTCAGGAGTCTACTTAGCCTCATGAAGTGGGTACCCTTATTGGGAAAAAAAAGCAGTATGAGTTATAAATTATAACTACATAATAATTAATTAAACTAATAATAATAACTTCGTAATAAGTTATAAATTACAACCTTAGGAACACAATTTTGGAATGATGATACATCGATAACTGCATATAGTATATATACAGTATATTTATCATAAATTCCATGTTGAGATCCTATTTTTTCGTTTATCTGAGACATCATATATATTTTATAATTTTCGTACTTCCTCGTTTAAATCCTTTCTGTTCAACCACATTTTCCTTCTCCAAACTAAATAAATATTATATTTTCAACATATGCATATACTATTTTTAAATACTGAAACTACTTTTTTTCCTTTTTTAAAAATGTAATTATGTAATTATAGAACAAGTTGTAAGGGTGCACATATTGTTTTTGCCAGTATATTGTTTAACCTCAAAATTGTTTAAAAGGATTTAGTCCCAGAATTACAAAACTTTTATTTCATGACCTATTCAATTTAAATTTAATTTTTTTCATTTGTTTCCTGAATACTTGGTGGTATTTATTAAGGGGAAGGCCGAAACCACCGATAAATAAATATTAATTGACCTAGATAAAAACCTACACAGAATTTTTCGTTTCCTCTGGTTCTGGAAAGTACAGACTAGATAAATAAGGCCGTTTGTAGCCGAAGAAGTTAAGCGTTACATCAGAAACCACGAGCCTGCAGCGGCTCCCGTTCAAATCCGACCTCATGTTCAAATGAACATGAGGGGTTGACTTTTATTTCGTTGTGACCCCATAAAATGAAAACTTGATCCACTCTGTTTAGAATAGGATAGCATTCTGTAGGATGACCCCTTTCCTTCTTGTAGATCCAGAATGGCCTGTTAGGTCGAGGTTAACAAAAATATAGATTGTAAAAACGTTATCCGTAACATTTACCGTAAAAATTACTAATCTGTATTTCATCTTCAAAGTCCAGCTACAATTTTTCATTTTTTATGTCCAGCAAGTTATATGATCACTCCAATTGATTAATCACCTCACCTACCTATGGATAGGAAATGTCTCCACAAGGGCTTTTACTAATCATATTGCATCAATTTTAATTAGTTACTGGATCACGTGTTCTTGAGGTAAATAATATCACTTCGTCTCTGCATACTTTGATTATATTAAAGTTAAAACAAAATCAAATTCATTTGGTGATATAAGCCAGGGTGGTCACACATGAAGCTATAAAAGCCACGATCTGTTTTTTTTTTTGTTTTTTTAATATTAATTGCATGCACATACAAGAATTAGTGTCATTATCACATATAGTAGGTCTCTTATAAGAATTTATGACGAGTTTTATATCAACAGCCATTTCATCTACTTTTAAAATTGTTATAACTATGCATTATCATGTAGATAAATTTAATTAGTACTAAAAATGTAGAATCTTAAAAACCAATTTGACAGTGGAAAATTCAAATTTTGAAATAAACTAAATAAGTTTTCTGTGTAGAATTTTAATTTGTCAAAACAATTTACAGTTTAGACATCAATATATTAACTTTTGATAGAAAACTCCTCAAATATAAAGAAACATAAAAGAAAATAATGACAAATAATTTTGTAATAAAATTAAAATCATATATAACGACAATCAAATTTAATAAATATATATTTACAATATGGTATTGTCACTATGCTCTTTGACTTACAGCCTGTCTAATAAATTTTTGAACACATGTTTACAGAAGAAATAATACATACAATTTTAATGGCGCTTGTTCCAACTAAGAGCCTCATTCGGCTTCCAGAGTCCTATTTGCCGATCTTAATGGATGACATAAACTAGATGGGAAAACTACTGAAATATCTCAGCTGTGAGAATTGGTATAAGGTAGTTTTATACCAATTTCAACAAGTTTTCAATGATTTTATTTAAAATTTAATATAATTATTAAATTCAGGTCCAATTTCAATTTTTGTATGTGCAATTTTCACATCTACGCTCCGGATTATGCACATATTTATAATTGGAGATGGGATTTTAATGTGATAAAAAGTCAAAATATGTAATCTAAGTTGAAAATATATATTTTTACATAAATGAAATGTATGTTAAAAAACATAAACAAATGGGAAATATTATATGTAAAATAAAATGGGCAATGTGGCCTAAAATATGCTTTTATAAGAAACACATAATAATTAAATAATATTTAAAAGGTATAATATAATATATAAAGGTAATAATTAGGAGTATTAAGAAATGTTTGTAGGAAAAGAAGCATATATAGCACGTTTATATGTATGTAGTAGTTATAAAAAAATAATATATGTGAAAACATACATATCCTATTAATAGTAATAACTCCTTTTCATTTCTAGTTTTACAAATATCAACTAGAAAATTAATTAAGCTACATTACTAATTTTACTAGAAACTTGTTATTTTGATTTTCAACTAAATTTATACATTCCCCACTAACATATCCAACCAAGAAACTTCATTTTTGGAGCATTATTACAATTACATTGTTCATAAAGTAGTTGAAATAACTAATTAGAATCATAATTTCATTTCCGTATTTTCAAATTGCAGTAATTGGAAAGTAATTTAAATTATAGTATTAGAAACAGTACTTCTTTAGAAAGTACTGAACCACTGACCCTCCGAGGGTTGTAGTGGTACAGATTTTAATTTTTTTTTTTAATTTAAATTATGTATTTATTACTTATTATCTAACACTGAAACATTTCTATTCAAAAATTTATCACAATGAATAAAGAATAGTTCAGTTTTACATATTACAATGACAGCTAAAAGTGGAGGTTAGTCGATTTTTTTTTTTTTTTTTTTTTGGCCTATCACAATACCTAATTTCACTTTATAGTGTCTTCCAGATGTATGATCACTCTGATTGTAGTGAGATTCAATCAATATATTTGAAAATTAATAAATTTTTAACTCAATAGAATAAATATCCAGTTTTGTCTGTTATATAAGATATTTCATATTGTGAAATGAATACTAATAAAACGGGCCTGGTTAATGAGGCTCAGCGACAATAAGAAAGGAACTGTATAACTTACAATTTGTGATGCAATTGTACCCCTTTAGAACGGCTAATGTAATCTGCAGATTCGTGTACCCTAATGAGTTAGTAAGAAACGTGTAGTGTTTGAATCATGAAATGAAAATCTGGAGTTGGTCATACATGAAGATTGACTCCAATCAAGTGATGCATGACAGCAACTTTAATTGCTGGTATCGTTGAGCTAAGTAATTTCCTATCTTATTATCGGATTAGATAAAAGCGTCTATTATTACTATTTTTTAACAAATATGATATTTTTTTTAAAATTCTTATAAAAACTTATACAAAGTTACGATATATAACAATTTCAAATTAAAATATATACACAATAAAACAAATAAATAGTTTACATCCATAAAGCATTGCTAAATAGATACCTAATGTTTTAAATCACCTTAATCTTCAATAGAGTCATACTCTTTGGTTGGTTGGCCACTTATCTGGTATTATGTCAAATAAAGCGTCTTAGACAACACGATAGATCACTGTAAGAACTAATAGTTTATTCTCAGTAATGAAAAAAAAACCTTTTGAAAATTGGGAGAATTTTCACTGTCACTTTCGTTATAACAAAAACACCTCCTTTCAATTTTCAATGTTAACGCTAATTAAAAAAAATATATATTTTTTTTTTAATTCGAGGAATTCAGAATTTTTACAGTTTCCAAAATAATTAGCTGTTTTCTTAAAAATGACACTGTCAATTCCTTTAGTATTGAGTAAAATACTATAATAATGAAACGTATCACCATCATAGTTAACGGTTGCGTTAGGTGTCACGTTTGTTAAAAAATGTAACTATTAATATTAAATATGCAGTTAATGAATTAAACAGTGTGAGATTTACATTCATGTTTCTTGCTAATGCATAAACATCTATTTTTTAAATAAAAATTTATTTGGAAAATAAACTTGACTAAAATGAAATAATGTTTTTCTGTTGGATGAACTATCAGCGTAAATGAAATAAGTGAGAATTATGACCGTAAATTTTCTGATGCTGTCTTTTTTTTTTATTTAAGTGTTTCGACCACTCGGGCCATTTACACTTGATTTACAAATTCAATTACAATTGGCATACAGTTCATACAGTTGAAATTACAAAGTGAGAAATTTACAATTACTATTACCATTACATATTAACAATTACAATTTACACTTCACAAATTTATTACTGTTGTGGAGTCTTCTCTGATAATTTCCTCTACACGTGAAGAGAATCGGTGAACTCCAGAGCAACACAGTAAGAATGTGCCCAACAGCGAGATCGCTTCAGCATCAGCGACACATTGGTGCATCCACCCTCCTTCATGAGATGACAGTGGGTGAGTCGAGTATGGCCTATCCGAAGACGGGTTAATACATCTCTGTAGCAGATTTATGTTTCCGCCCGGATTTTCCACCGTATGCTGGACCATTCCTAAAAATGCTGTCTTTATATATTCAGTACATCCATTTAAATGGATGGACTAATAATTATGAGTTTTGTTGTTCAGGAACTATGTGGAAAAAACAAACAGAAAAAAAGACCCAGTTCGTTGCATTATCAAACGAATTAGCTAATTCTTAAGTATTTTAGAACCGTAGGACCATAAATGAGTTTCCGTAATAAGTTTGATAGAAAATAATTTATAAAATGATTTGCAGATACAACTTCCATGAGAGAGATCTTATGCATCTGCCTCCTGCATTCTTTATACTCACAGATAATATACTATATATATACAAAATACTATGCTACTTATACAGATACAGTGACTCGAATACATTGTTCAATAAAAATTGAAATAATATAAGCAAAAATCGTTTGATTTGGTGAAGGCTCACTGATAAAGCGCATTAATTATATAGTAGCTTATATAAGGAGCAGAAGGTGACAAATTAGTATTACTGGTGTGGTGTGGTAATAAATTAGAATGAAGCCTAGCCACACCTTGAGGGAGCGGTAATTTAATTTGTCATCACTCGAGGGAGATCGGGAGATCTGTGGCTCCCCCTGGACCTCACTCTCCCCACCCAGTGATTCCAATCCAACTTGGAGAATGGAGCAATTGTTCCTGCCTTGATAAATGGTGTCTTGTTGATAATGTATTGTTCATTGATTTCTAAGTTGCTTGCTTCTCTGTTCTTACTTGGTAGTGAAGTGCTACTACTACCGAACTCTGATGAATGCCTTATGTGTCATATTTTACTTTGGTCGGCCAATATTTAACTGAGAAAGTTATATACTACATGATTCTAAACAATGATA